>NC_056728.1:429887358-429964858 GCF_019279795.1 Protopterus annectens
TCCCTGTGGGACACCACTTGTGACTGGCTTTGAGTCTGACATTGCTCCAGCGATTTTAACTTTATGGGTTCTGTCCTTTAGCCAGTTTGCAACCCATCTAGTGACATAAGGGTTTACGTTTAAGCTGTTGAGCTTATCTATGATGCCTGAGTGGGGTATTGTGTCGAAGGCCTTAGCCAAGTCCAGGTAGGCTGTATGGACTGCTTTGCCCTCATCAATGGCTCTAGTGACTGTTTCGAAAAAGTCAACCAGGTTCAAAAGGCAGGATCTGCCCTTTACAAAGCCGAACTGGGTGGGGTCAAGTGTCTGTAGGTCCCCTATGTCTCTGTTTATGACTTCCATAATGATTCTTTCCATAGCTTTGCAGACCAGGCTGGTTAAGCTTATGGGGCAGTAGTTTCCAGGGTCTGTAGAGGCACCCCCTTTGTGGAGTGGGACCACTGTTGCTGTACGCCAGTGTTCAGGTACATATCCCGAAGTAAGGCTAAGGTTAAATAGCATTTTTATGTGTGGGTTTAGCTCCTCTTGGAGTTCACGTAACACGCAACCCGGGATACCGTCAGGTCCCATTGATGCTGTGTTTTTAGCTTTGTTTAGGGCGGTTCTCACTTGAACATCTGAGATGACAGGGAGATTACATTCAGCTGGGATAAGTATTTCTTCTTTTGGGGGTGAGGGAGGGGAGAAATTTGCACTGAACCTGTCAGCCAGAATATCTGTGGGTTCAGTGTATTTTTTGTTGTTGTGAACCAACTCTGAGCATATCTGAGGGTTTCCGCCCAGGTTTCTAACATAGCTGAAGAAGGCTTTGTGGTTATCTTTAGTGTCCTTAGCGATTTTTCTCTCAAATGTGGCCTTGGATGTTTTTATGAGAGAACGTAGTTTTCTGCTAATGTTGATCAGAGATGTCTTCCCTTCATGGGATTTTGCTCTGACGTGCAGTAGCTTCCTTCTTTTGTTATACAATTTGTTAATGGCTGAGGTCCACCAGACAGGACGCTTGCCTTTGGTGGAGAGGGACTTGAATTTATTTTGGATTGCATGATCCATGCATTCTTGGAGATGTCCATAGAAAGCATTTGTGAAGGATTCGGCATTGTGGGATGTGGTATCCACTGGTACAGTAGGCTTAAAGGATACCATCTCAGTCTTAAGAAGAGTGAAGTCTGCTTCTGAGAAGTTTATCACTGTGGTCTTTTGTGCTGGGGGTGGAGGTGGGATATGTACATCCAGGGTGATTAGTTTGTGGTCAGATCTCACTAGTGAGGGGTATACTTCCAGTGTGGAGCATTTTGTCCCCATGTTTGTGATGATCAGGTCTAGTATATTATCTCCCCTATATATATATATATATATATATATATATATATATATATATATATATATATATACCTATCTGTCTTCACCTTATAAAAAGGCCCTTCAAGGTAGTTAGCCTAGTATTCACCTATAAACCCATATATATATATATATATATATATATATCAATAAATATATATATATATATATATATATATATATATATATATATATATATATACATACATACATATATAGGTTTACTATTGCTTGTGCGACTGCAATATGCTGAAAAACAGAATGTCGAACGCACAAGCACTTTTGTACCAGATAGTCGACTCCACTTATGCGAATGCACAACTGCATTCGCATAAGTGGAAAGCGACTATCTGCACGGAGATCACGGTATAGTGAGGAGTGGAAATTCATCCACATCCCCACTGTAGTGCGATCTCAGAGTTAGAATATATAAGTAGGGGGGTGTGGTGGGCGAAGCCCCCCACACGGGGGGTTTAGGGGGGCTTGCCCCACTGCAAAAACATGATAGCTGTATAGGAGTTTGATTTCTATCAGCTCCTATACAGCTATCACATGGTGGTTTCGACAACAATGTCGAGTCAAATGCGTCGAGCATTTGGTTCGACGTTGTGAAAGGTTTTTTTTTTTTTTACTTTCAGTATTATCATTCGTTTATTTGAACGGAAAATGTTTTTCCGTTCGAATAAACAATAGTAAACCATATATATATATATATATATATATATATATATATATATATATATATATACATACACACACACACATATACACACACACACACACACACACACACACACACACACACACACACACACACACACACACACACACACACACACACACACACACACACGTGACTGTGGTGCTTGTGTGTTTTCCATTCCTAGATGAATTTATTTTGTCTTCCTCCCAAAAACATGCTATTTGAATTGGCTACTCTAAACTGCCCATGGAAATACTGTTTTTACCGTTGCATTTTTAACCTGAGTTGTGCCTGGAAATGAACCAGTTAAAACAGATTTTGTCTTGTTCTGTAAGCTTTCTGTAGTGTCTGTGTAAAAGAAACTCTTCTATATGAATTTTTAGGTACACTGATTGTTAGTTAAGGAGTGATGCATAAATGCAGCAGCACCGTGTTCTTTTGGTATTGCTCTAGAAGAATGTAATGTATTCCCTAAGAATCCTGGGACAAGTGTTTGTAATGGGTGTTGCAGAAATCAATTCATATATTTTTCATTCAGATAAGGTCTGATTCAGCACAAGGCAACCTGTACAGCTGCCCAGGGATTGGATCTGGCTGGAGGGACCCATAAACATTTTAAAAAGAAAAAGAGAAACAAAAAATAAAAGATTCTGTTCCACCCACATTTGCCAATCCTGATTAATCGGGTCCACTGGACTTCTCTGATTTGAGGGAAATAACAGTTCCAATTTCTTCTCTTTCATTGCCGCAAATGTAGATCCATGAGAGATAGAGACTTCTTGGAGCTGTCATCACAAATTAAAACACAGTAGTGTGGTCTCTCTGAAAAACCTGAGCTGCCAGGTTGGAGTAAAATGATGAGAAAAGCTTAGTTTGTGTGTGTGTGTATGTGTGTGTGTGTGTGTGTGTGTGTGTGTGTGTGTGTGTGTGTGTGTGTGTGTGTGTGTGTGTGTGTGTGTGTGTGTGTATGTGTGTGTGTGTGTATACATTATACTCTGTCTGTACTATGATGTGTGTATGTACATTCTGATTTTGGTGGATCTCTTAAAATGTTTAATTTACTAGTAAATCATCGAAGATTACAGTCGGTCAAGCTTCATTGCTCTTATTGTTCTGAAAATCAGAATCACATTTATTTGCCAAGTATGCATGCATACAAGGAATTTTCTGGTTTCAGTGGCTCCAAGTATGAATTACATAAATGACATACATACAACTATTAAGAACAAGACAAACGACATACATGCAACTATTAAGAACAAGACAAAAAAGTAAATATACATATACATATACATACAAGGTGCAAAGTGCAACTCGTAAGAAATACTGTAATAAACTCTGAAAGAAACAAGTATTAACAATATGTAAACAATACTACAGAATCCTCGGAGGCTTGGGAAAAAGAATACTCCAACCTAGTAAGCTGAGTTAACCATTTATGAACTTCATGGCCTGCAGAAAAAACTGTTCTTATACCTGTTTGTTTTGGTGTGTATTAATCTATAATGCCTGGCTGATGGTAATAGTTCAAAAAGATGTTGCCCTGGATGTGAAGGGTTGGTGATTATCTTTCTTGCCCTTTTCATGACTCTGGAATAGTACAGGTCCTGTAAGGAGGGCAAACTAGCACCGATGATATTTTTAGCAGACCTGACTATTCGATGTAACCCTTTTGTCATGATTAGACAGAGATCCAAACCACACTGTTATGGATGAGCTGAGAACAGACTAAGTGACTGCTGTATAGAAGTGAATCAGCAGTTCCTGTGGGAGGTTGAACTTCCTCAGCTGTCGCAGAAAGTACATTCGCTGTTGTGCTTTTTTTATGATGGACCCTACATTGGTCTCCCACTTCAAGTCCCGGGAGATTATAGATCCCAAAACCTTGAAGGATTCCACAACTGACACAGCAGTATTAAATATAAAGGGGAGATAATATTGTAGTACCACTCTTAAGTCCACTGTCATCTCCACAGTTTTAAGTGTGTTCATTTCCAGATTATTCCGATTACACCAAGGGCCAGCTGCTCAATCTCCCATCTGTATGCAGACTCATCACCACTCCTGATGAGCTTGATGAAAGCTGTATCATCTGTGTATTTAATACGTTTGACAGAGGGGTCCTTAGAGGTGCAGTGATTAGTGTAGAGGGAGAATATCAGTGGGGAGAGCAGCTATCCCTGGGGTGCACCTGTATTGATCGTGTGATAGCTAGATGTAAATTTCCCCAGTTTCACCTGCTCTTTCCTATTGGTTAGAAAATTGGTGAGCCATTGACAGATGGAAGCAGGAACGGAAAGCCGGGAGAGTTTCAAGTGAAGAAGTTCTGGAATTATTGTATTAAATGCAGAGCTGAAGTCCACAAACAGAATCCTTGCATATGTCCCTGGGTTGTCAAGATGTTGCAAGATATAGTGCAGGCCCATATTAACTGTATCATCCACTGACCAGTTCTCTCAATAAGCAAACTGAAGGGGGTCCAATGAAGGAGCTGTAATATCCTTCAAGTGAGCTAAGACCAGCCTCTCAAAAGTCTTCATGACCACTGATGTCAAAGCAACATGCCTGTAGTCATTCAGTCCTGTTACAGTGGATTTTGTAGGCACTGGAATGATTGTGGCTTGTTTGAAAGATAAGGGAACTTCACACAGCTCTAATGATTTATTAAAAATCAGAGTAAAAATAGGACCCAGTTGATCAGCACATGTTTTTAAACAGGAGGATGAAACCCCATCTGGACCAGCTTCTTTCTTAATTTGCTGTCTTGTAAAAAAATGATACACATCCTCCTCAGGGATAATTAATGCAGGCATAATACATATCAGTCTCTGATTTTCTTTTTTTTTTTTTCTTTACCTCATATTTATACCCTGTGATTTGTTATTTTAAATCTGTTTGCTAACCAAGAAGATCCACTTTTCAGGGCAAACCAGGAGCACCCTCTGGTTAAGTGGCTTACTCAGAGTCACACAGTAAGGCATATGAAGGCAAGAAGAAGTGTCACTGGCACAACAGGTAACACACTTGCCTTTGGTGTAGAAGGCTGAGGCTTCTATTTCTACACCAGATAGATGGATTGCTGATACTGAAGGGAAGCATAAGGGGTTTTCTATCCTCCTGAGCTTGTTGTAATTCAGATGGGACATTAAACCAAGGTCCCATCTGCTTGACCTGGTGGTAGCGCAGGTGGATGCAAATGATCCCACAGCACTTATCCCTGATGCTCTGGCATACCTTTCAACTATCCAGAATTTTGTAGAATGTCCAGACTTTTGCCTCATGTTTTTGGTCTGTCCCTCTTAAAATGTGTGGCTTTCTGGCAAAACACTGAGGACTTAAGAAACTAAACAATGACACACATTTGAGTGTCAGACTTCATATCCTTCAGAAAATGCATGCTAACACAAATTGCTAGTAACTTTTTAAGTTTATAATAGTAATATTTAAAATCTGTCCCTATTTTGGGGCATTTGCCCCCCCCCCCCCATTATTTTAGGATTTATCCAGATTTCTTGTGCTAAGAGGTTGACAGATATGTGCCCTGGCCAAATTTCCCTTAGTAGTATAAATACCACCTTGGCTCTCCCCTGAAAGAGACCACTAGCCTAGTGGGACTAAACCAGTTCATAAAGGGTAAATAAAATAAATGTAATTCCCTATACCCTTGGCTCAAGGAAACAGCTCAGTAACACTTTGTAGCCTTAATCCTCTGCACTAACTTGCAGACCTTTATTAACTTAATTTTCTAGTAAATCACTGAGGATTACAGTCAGTCAGTAGTGCCAGTCATTACTTGTGGTTTTCATGCCGATGCAAAACCCGTTGCTCTGTTAAGGTTTTAAATGAATTAGAATAGTCTACCTCTTATCTGTCTCCAGTTTTGCAAAACTTTTCTGGTTCTGTCCCATATGTCCCTGCCTCTTGTTAACTTTTGTCTTAAATCACTGAGCATTATAGCCTGTTACTAATGTCAGTTGTTAGAGATTCATAGTACTTATTGTTGAGAAGATACATGTCCATGCAAAATGTGTTGCTCTTTTAACTTTTTAAGTGAATTAGAGTTGTCTGACGCTTACAGTTCTCTGCTGTTAACCAACTGCATTCAAAAGTGTAAGGTTTTAATCCTTCCACTTCCATTTGCCTACTATGTAACTTTGAACAAGTCACTTAATATGACAGAGCTGCTGGGTCACCCCTGAAAAGGGATACTTTGTCCACTGGGATTTACCTGATTGACAGATAGATGAAATAAAATAATATATAAAAAATTGTCCCTTTTTGGGCCTTCACCCCCCCCTGCCCCCCTTCAGGTTTGCTTTGTCTAGAATTCTTGAGCAAAATGTTGGGAGGTATTTTGGTGCAATCCTAGTAAAATGTGTGGCTTTCTGGCAAATTGTTGTGGATCAGTCACTAAATAATGACATATGTGTGAATTTCAGACTTTGCATCCTTAAGGAAATGCTTGCTAATGCAAAGCTTTTTATAGCAACATTCTAAGATAAGAGAAATATATACATTTTGTTCCTGATTTTGGGTCATTGCCTCTCAATTCTTAAGCTAATAAGTTGAGAGGGCAGAAGAGAGTTGCACTGGGTTGCACTGTATGGTTCTCTCAGTAGCAAGCTTAAATACACTTTTAGGTTTTTATGTCTATGCTCATTGACTTGATTGCAAGCCAACATCTTGGGTGCATGCAGTCATACAAGGGATGGTCACATCTGTTAGTGTGTGTGTGTGTGAGAGAGAGAGAGAGTGTTTGTGTAAATACTTGGTCCCTGCATCCTGGAGTAGTTATGATGTGAAAGAAGGAATTAGTTGCAGGAAATGGGAGCATCATCTTATGAGCCATATTCTTTGGGGACAATCCTTGGTTTCCTTAATTTGCTGACTGCTGATAGTGTGTTTATTATTTGGTTGTGAATAAACTGGACAGCATGAAGTCTACAAGTTTAATACTAGTATTTTAACTATGAATACGTTTTCAATTTATCTTATTTTTTGGAGGAATGCAGGTGTGAAATGCCATTTTTGTTGGATTACAGCTGTTTGACACTTAATACAGATGAGTAAGGCTATGAGCTGCTAATGAGCTACGTCTAGTACTGCAGGATTTGATTATTTCAGCCTTCATCTATCTGCTGTGTAACTGTGATGAAGTCACTTGACTATAAAGTGCTCCTGGGCTACCTCTTAAATGGAACATTTGCATCAAGTTGGCTGACCCTGACTGCTAACAAATGTGTTACGTGTTTGTCTTTTGAATGTTCACACCTTTCATATAGATGCTACTTAGTGCTCTATTATATGCTGTTTGACTATGAATCCCAGCAAATCTGTTGCAGTTTAATGGGGTGCCATATGCATTCTCAATATATGTGAGTTCTAGAGGAAGAGAAGTTTTTTGCCACTAATGATAAGTCTGTTTTCGGTTTGAGAGTGTTTTCTTTTGATTTAGCAAATGGCTGTCAGTATTCATTGTAATTTTATTGTTTAACATACGCTTCTTAATAAGCATTGAGTGATATTAGTATAACATCCATGTATGAATAACATTATAAGATAAACTTGCTACCAACACTTGCACAAAGCATGTCACTTACATGACAATAAAAAAGAAAATCCATAAAAAGTTCTGTACTACATAACATGTTCTAACTACTGTCAGAAAAGTACAGTGCTAAACATTATTCATTCAGTACCTTAAAAATGCTAAGACTATTGAACTGATCATCATAATCTCCTTGCTATTTAAAGTGCAGATCTATTTCCCGGGGTCAAGCCCCTATAGGTTACTAAGCTTGTTAACACATATTACATTTACAGATTATATAAAGATGGAAGAAATCCACAAATTTTAAGATGAGCTAATAAGTAAATCACTTTAAACCACTATGTCATATGAGTCCTCCAGTTATATTGGGATTTCACCATCTTGTATTCATATGACCAGGATAACTCCTCCAGTTATATTGGGATTTCACCATCTTGTATTCATATGACCAGGATAACTACAGATTGTTAAGCTGGCTCTACACTGGGATAGTCAGTTCAATGTATACAGAGTAGTAACAGCAAAAAGAAAAAAATATTCCATCTAGAACTCCATTTCTTGTAGTTCATATTATTAGGAGTCCATTTAGAAAATTTGTTCAAAAAAACAGAAAAATTCAATGTGCCAGTCTTCATAAAGGTCTTCCTAGTGACTGAAAAGAAAGCCCTGCAAGAGAGAGACAAATAAACCTAATCCATACCAGTGGAAAATAAGATTGAGGGGAATTGTTCCTAGTATCCAAAAGCCTGTTTATGTGGATGTAGGGAAGTAGATTCTAGTGGTTTATGCTATGGCTTCAATCACTGTAGCCCATATTGTATTAGTCAGAGAGTAAAACTAAAACATACATGGATAGTCTGCATTGATCTCATTGTAATGTTAGCACATACTGAAGCTGGCCTATTGTCTCTTGTAGAGCCTGACTGATGAATGTTGCCACTGATGTAATGCTTTGAACACAGTGAATTGATAAATGCTGGGAATGTTGATGAGGAGCATGATTTTAACACCAAGGACCATTGTTTTTCTGGAGATGTGGGCCTGAAGAGTATTTGAACATCTTACAAAACATTGCTGGGCACTGTCATAATGGGTAAGAAATAAGCTTTGTAGAGGTGGCTATTTTTTTTAATTTCTCCACTCCTCCTTATAGCTATAGACTATTCTGTACTATTTGCCTGCGCATAAGTCAATGTTAGTATCACTTACTGCCTTGTGTGTCCTTATGAAATATCATAATTTAAAATATTCACTCCACAGAAGTCATATATCTGCAAACCTGGTTCATAAGACATTAAATTCTGTCATATTATGAGACTGTATCTGCCATGTCTGCAAAGAAGATAATATCAGCTTTTATCAAGTTCTCCGCATGGAGGGGTTCCCCATTATGTGTATTATGCTTTGAGTGCCATATCCTGCTGAGATAAAGTCTAGAATTGCCCTTAGCTGCAAAGCAAAAGACTTTGTTTTCCACCCATCTTTCCCATAGAGACACTTCCTGGATTCCATATTTTGTTGGCATCAGAAATTGTGTTGGCTGTGTCATTCTAATATATAATGCACATTTCAGTGGGGAGACATACTGACTTTGGCTGGCACCTAGATATCAAGTATTGACTCCAAGCTACTGCTTCACTGTATAGAGATGTAACTTAACTATTCTTACTCTAGGATGGGCAGCAACCCAAAGGAAATTGGCTTTTAGGTTTTGAAATGTATTAATGTATGGAAATCGTTGATGATTAAGTAGATGTCTCATAATGAACAAGATTTTAGGAAGGAAAACAGTTTAATCATTTGGGTTTTGGTTAAGAAGGAAAGGTAGGAATTTTTCTAACATGCAAAAAGATAAATCCATGGTATCCCTCGAAGTCTCAGAAAAACTCAGTATACAACCTATACTGGGTCCAAAACAAACCAAGAAGAAACTTCACAGCATGGAGGGTGTGATGTTCACTTCCTAAATTAAATTATGCACTTAGTTCTCTCAATAATAATCGAACTGTAAAATGTAATTATAAAATACATGCTACAAAATAATCAGATAAGATAATCATTGTCTGGTATGGAAATTGCTCTCAAGCTGATCGGAAGGCACTGGATAAGATCATTAAACAAGCCACAAAAATCATTGGCTCCAACCTTCAGTCCCTACAGGACATATATTCAAACAGATGCTATGGCAGAGTCCAAAAACTACTGGGGGATATACATCATCCGGCCTATGGACTGTTCAGACTCCTGCCAACAAGGAAGCGCTACAGAAGCATTAGATGCAGGACATCCAGATTCCATAACAGCTTCTTCCCACATGCTATCAGACTGCTGAGCAACAAACCCATAGCCTAACCTGCTAAATGGGTAAACAAACATTATTTATGTGCAATATGTCATTGTTATCTACATAGCTCACTTTACACTTTATACTTTATTCTGTTTATTTTTAGTATCTTGTTTTTTATTTCTATTTCAGTATTTTTAAATTATTATTAATCTTCCTTCTGTAAACTATAATTCTTAAGGTACAAGCCCGAGTATCGAAATTTCGTGCAATGACACTTACTTTTTCCTCTGTGTTGATCTGTATGACAATAAAGTTTACTTTACTTTACTTTACTTTAAATTGAAAATAGTAAGTAGTCCACGGTTGAGTTAAAAATGGAATTTCCTTTGCTGAAACACACAAACAAGTGATCCTAGCTGAGCATAATCAAAAGCGTCAGAAACATTCCTTATATAATCAATTTCTTTGGAGAAACATGCTATTTTGTTGTTGAGAAATAACAGTAGTGGTTTATTATTAATATGCATAACTTTGGAAGGCATGAAGGTTAAGTGGTTTGCCAAATATGTACATTCATTAACTAAATTCTGAGGCGTAGGACCAGTAAATGAAAGTAGATCATCCCTCGTGCTTTGGATAGTGGGTAAAGAACATTTTTGTCCCGGAGGTCCAAGCCTGTATAATGTCTTAGTTCTCAAAAGCAGGAGAGGGCTATATTATAGCATTTCTATGGCTGAGATATCCATAGCATGCAGTCATCTAAAAATCATGGCGATGCTAGGTTGTCTTGAGATGGGATGGAGATCATGCAGTCTTTGAGGTGAGACTGGAATGCATAACTGTAATAAATGTAAACAGAGGTGGGAAAGGGGGCAAATCTGCCTCAGACTTCTTTGAAGGCACTGAATGTCAATCAAAAGGCCGTTTTTGGCAGTGGTTGCTATGGAGTTGGTATACAGTAGCTTACCTTTAAAATATAGGAGGGTGAGAAATTGATAAAACTCAATATATCCCAAATGCATCCCCAGACTACTGAATAAGATGCTTTCTTAAGGTCTATAAGCATAGCATTTCCACATATATTATTATCCCATCTCCATTTTGCATATCCAGTCAAAGGCTAATGAGGCCAGGACTCCCTGCTCTGACTTTTTAAAAATCCATGCTGGTAGTTGCAGATAATATTAGGAAGAATATTAACAGTTCTGTTGGCTAGAAGTTTAGCAAAACTTTTGTATTCTAGCTTTAGCAAGGAAAGAAAACGGAGTCTGGTTTTGTTTGATTTGGGCAATATGAACACTTTTGGTAAAAGGATATTCAGAGGAAAAAAGTTAGCTTCACTTTCAGGGAATAATTCCAAAGGGGAACTTTTAGCAAACCTTTGAAATCTTTAAAGGCCTCAGGAGAAAGACTGTTGAACCCTGGTGTTTTACCTCAAGGTGTGTTATCAATGGCAACAAATGCTTCATTTAATGTAATGTGTGGGGTTAGTTTTTGATATTCAGCTTGTGTTAGCTTTTATAGAGTCAAACCAGACAATATCTATGTTATCCCTTTTTGAGTCTTTGGCAGGATAGTATTGAGTGGTCTTAGATTTTCTTGAGTCAATATTTTGTTTGTTGGAGTTTAATATAAACTCTGTCGCCATCTCCCATTAATGCATCAAAAGACATTTCTCTAACCTTTTCCTGACCAAGTAATGCTATGAGTTTTTGGAGGTAATGCTGCAGGTTCAGTAAAAGGTCATATAGTGGTTTCATTTGTTCTGCATAACCTGATAATTTAACTGTCATATCCTAACCTTTTTTATTTAATTTTAGTAAATTGTCTTTGTATCCAGAGTCCTTATATTGATTTTCATAACTCCACAAATTAGCCTCTGCTCATTCTATTTCAGATTGCCATAACCTTTTTTTTTCTCATTCCTCAATTGTTTAACAAGTTTACTTAACCTGGTTTTGAACTTTCCCCAGGCAGCTCATGCAGCTACTCCTTGAGAGTTGCTATTAGACCATTACTGAGTTACCACTTACCGAGCATTACTGAGTTATCACTTACCTGAGGGATGTCTTTTCCTATTCAAAATTGAGAAGCAGGGGAGCAGGTTTCCATGACAAACTGATGGAAATGGAGTTGTGTAGATTGAGAGACATTGTGAGGACAGAGTGGTCAGACTAACACATAGGGATGATGTCCACTAAATGTAGAAAAGACACCAAAGTCCTAAAGGTGATGCAAAAATGTATTCTGCTGGCAACCCCAGCTTTGGGAATGATGTAGATTAATTCCAATTCCTTGAGATGTTGTTTACACCATGCATCAATTAAATCCAATGTCTTCATAATGGCTATTAGCTGATACTGAGTTTATCCTATCTAATCATGCCCACTGGTAGTCTATTCATATTTTGGGGTCTAATGCATTATTAAAATCCTCTCCAATTATTATTTGATCTACTTTGGATTTGAAAGGTTGTACATTTGCCAGAAAATGAATGAGTAGAAAGGTGTCATCTGCATTAGGATCATGACTATCAGAATCAGCCATCTCCCCTGAGGGTTAGCATATATGTGTAAGTTGGTCCATTAGAGTGAGAACTCCTCTTTTTAATGATATATGGTAAATCCCTTTTTCTCAGCCTTTCCAGTGTTTGGAAAAAAGGAAATAAACTGTGTCTTTCTTTTTAATTTTAGTTTCTTGCAAACATAGTACTTTCTTATTATGCCATTCAATATAGTGAAAACAGCTCTTTCTTTTGTGGAGTAAGAAAATACACCTAACATTTACTGACATAAAATTTAGTTGTGGTTAACTCTGGGACTGTGTGAGTTTCAGTGTTTGAGTACAAATATTCTGGCTATGCCCACCCGGGTTTGAGCAATTAGCTACATTATCCTAATCATTGGTGAGGTTATGTATGTATATGTTTATGTCACCTGTTTGAAAACCAGTTACAAACTTGCCAGGACTGGGCAGCTGGCACTAGAAGTGTTCCCAAAATAAAGCAGAATTTACTGACCTACCTCAGTTCTGTAAAACAGTCTGGTGTATCAATACCTATGCTGGCTGGAAGACTTATCATGTTGGTAGTCACACCAAACAACCCCATGAAATATAGTCCACTACAAAAAAAAATTAAAAAAGCCAAACTAATTAAACAGATAGAACCTTGTGTAGAATGACCATAAGCAAATCACCCTTGACATCCACATCCCACCCCCACCCCCCAGTAAGGAAACCTCCTTAAAAAACTTCTCCAAAGCCAAATTCATGCTACTGAAGACAGAAGTGACAAACTTCACAACACCCACGCAGATGGGATCTGGAAGTTCGACTGCAGAATCCTACACTAAGGCACTGTACGAGCACATCCACTTGTGCATGAATCGTGCCATCCCAAATAGAACCAAGATGCTCTTCTCCAAAAAAAGGAAGCCAATCTGGTGGTCCCCTGCTATAAACAAACTATACAACAGAAGGAATAAACTGTTGCAGAAAAGAGAAAAATCCCAGGATGCAAAAAAGTCCCTCATCAGCCTCAGTAAGAAGCTGAGATCCCTCATAAAATCCTCAAAAGCTAGTTGCGAAAATAAAATTGCCAAAGATTCCAAAGACAACCATAAGGCATACTATAGTTATGTCAAGAATCTAAATGGCAATGCTCAGATCTGCTCTGAGCTACAACAGAATGGCATTAAATATACTGATCCCAAAGATATTGCCAATATCCTGGCAGATCAATTTAGTGCCAACTTCACTCCCCTCTCACCCCCTAAAGGGCCCATCTCAATACCAAAAGATTGCCAAATTCTGATAGTCACAGCCACACAGGTAGAAACAGCACTCTCCAAAGCTAAGAATACAGCATCCATGGCATCAGATGACATCCCAGGCTGTGTACTACATGAACTACAAAATGAACTGGCACCCCACCTAAGTGTCATGTTTAATCATAGCCACACCTCAGGCTTCGTGCCCACTGAGTGGTGCACAGCTACAGTTATCCCGCTCCACAAGGGAGGATCCACCTTGGATCCCAGGAACTACCGTCCCATCAGTGTGACAAGCCTGATCCGCAAGGGCATGGAACGCATTATCATGGAACTTATAAACAAAGACATTGGCAACCTCCAGACACTGGACCCCAGCCAGTTTTGGTTTGTGAAGGGCCGATCTTGTCTCCTGAATCTGATTGACTTCTTCAAATCAGTCTCCAGAGCTGTGGACGAGGGTAAGGAGGTCCACACAGCCTATCTGGACCTCACCAAGGCCTTCAACACCATCCCCCACTCTGGAATCATAGATAAACTTACTAAGCTGGGCATAAATCCCTACGTCACTCAATGGGTTGCCAACTAGCTTACTGACAGAACCCAGACTGTAAAAGTAGCTGACTCCAAATCCAGCTCCAGACAAGTGACAAGTGGAGTACCTCAGGGTTCAGTCCTGGGACCACTCTTGTTTGGCATCTACTTGTCTGAAGTACAGGCCAACACTAAGGGACTCTGGCTAACAAAGTTTGCAGATGACTGCAAACTGGGAGCCATTATTGAATCCCCAAATTATGTGGATATTCTACAAAAGGGCCTTACAGAAACAGATGCCTGGTGCCAGAGCCATGGGCTCAAGCTTAATGCCAAGAAATGTATAGTCATCCCCTTTGGAAAAAAAAACATGTACCCATGAACTGCCACATAGGTGGCAGGACACTAAACATCGAAAGTGTGATGAGAGACTTAGGGACACAAGTGGACAGTGGTCTCACTTTCGATAACCACATCACCACAACAGTCAGGAAATCCTTCTACGTGGCACACCTCATCACTAAGGGCTTTTCATCCAGAAAAAAGGAGGTCATTGTCCCACTGTACTCATCCCTCATTAGACACATTATAGAGTATAATGCCCCATTTAGTATGTACCTCACAAGACATCTGCAACAGCTGGAAAGGCCACAGAAATACCTCACTAAAAGAATCACAGGCCTAAAGCAGATGCCATATGCTGACCGTCTAAAAAAACTCCAGCTATACTCTGTGGCATATCGTCTACTCAGAGGCGATCTCTGCTTAACATACAAGGCCATGTCAAACCATGAGCTGTTGGACATGCTCCACTTAAAGAAATCCCAATCCCTCAGAGCCACACGCTCCAGGGATCTAAACCTTATCATCACAATGAACAAAGCATGCTGGAGGGATAGGTTCCTGACCCAGAGACTCCCCATATTCTGGAATAGACTGCCCATACATGTCAAGCAGAGCACCTCATTGGCCCTCTTCAAAAGGAACCTTGATGATTGGATGGGGGATAGAAAATTCACCTAGGGGATCATGTCAGTTGCCCTGCTAGACAGGGGCCCAGAGAAGTAAATATTGTGGGAAAAAATTTCCAGGGAATTGTTATGGCTAGGCTTGCATAGGCCTTAGGGCCGATAGCCTAGTACCAACCTATGAACCTATGCTTTTAACTAAATTTATCTTATTCTCCTCATTTGGTTAAATAGAAGCAGATGATAATGTATAAAGTCATTCCAGATTATTATGAAGTATTCTCCATATAAGCCATACATTCAACCCTTATCGACAAGGGAGAGTGAGTGTCAAACTTCACCCTTTTGCAGGAAGAGGAATGTTATTGCCATGTTGGCTTGGGATAGAATTGTTCATTGATCTATCTCCACAAGATACCGTCATAGATTTCATTTCTGATATTTTGATTTCTGGGCCAATGAAGTCCCTTTTGCTGCCAGATGTCATCCTGAATTCCTGTACCCCCCCCAAAGACAACAGTGAGGAATAAAATGTTATTAGCCAGTGATCGGTCACATCCTTTTTTTAAATTAGAGCCCTCAGAGATTGCATACAGCAGCCTTTTGGTCCTCTGCTGTTTTGGTGGAGGGGGGAGTAATTTGTCTCTTCCTCTTCTTTGAAAATATGGTAAGGCTAGGGTGCTGTCCTTATATCTTTAACTCTGTTGGAGCACATGTTTATCCTTGGGTCTTGCTTTGTTGCAATGTAGCTTTCAAAGCTGCTTACAAGATTAACCCTGAAAATTTGCAGGACAGCTGGGAATCATAGTTTTCCAGATTACCCTCTCTCCATAAAGTATCTAAGATATGGTGCCAGGGTTTTCCATTTAAGAAAAAGGACATAACTGTATTCTGAAACCATACAAACTAGAGATCCTACTATCTTCAGATTTGGATCCATTTGCCTTGTATTGTGTGAGATCTGCTCTAAATTGACATGGGTATTTGTAATTCATCCTTCTAGGCCAAATTATGTGAGCACATTCAGTGCTCATGGCCTCAAAATCGCCCAGCAGGTTGTGTAATTCTAAGGTGATAAACTGCCTATGGTCAATTTCCTCAACATTACCAGGCAGACCGAGTATCTGTAAAGCAGTTTGCCTTGCCCTATTCTCTAAGCCATCTATTCTACTATGTATTGAGTTCATGGAGGTAAACATATTACTTTTGCTTACCTCAGTGTTTTGTATCTTGTCCATATTTCTCATAGTCTCTTTCTGTTGAGTATAGAGGGTATTGTGCAGATGATTTAGTTGGGCTTCAGGGTTTCTTGTTGTGTTTTTAATCTGTGTTTTATCAATTGCTGACATTTGGAACATTTTTGTGAGAGTCATTAGAGAAGCATTTATCATTTTCAAATCCTCAGTGATGCTTTCCATGGATACCACCATGAGGGATCTTTTGCTGTTGTGCAATGACTTACTGGATTTACAGCCATTATGGAGTTATGGTACAGTGGATAGAAGTGATTTCTTGAGGTATATTTTGAATCCAGTATATTCAGAGAATTATAGTTCCCCCATTAGACTTGTAGGTGAGGAGATGAACTAGCTGGAAAACTTTTTAATACATTTGAATGAGTCTATATAAGTGGCAAAGTTTAAGGAATAGCCACCAGTAGTGCATACTCGAGTGTTTCTTCCTTTTTTTTCTATAAAAACTTGATCACTTTTACAGTGATCTTTGTGGTCAATGTAAAAGTACAAAAGAAAATAGTATGCATACTGACAGGTATGAATAATGTTTTATCATAAATGGGAAGAGACAGACAAGTAATGGGATATTGGTATGGCTTGGGGGGTCTCTGGCCCATTACCCTGCTTAGGGCTCCATTTGACCATGATCTGGCTCTAACTAGACATAGGCTATCCAAGTAACAAGGTACAGAGGACTCCATTATCATCATTTGCAAAGGTGGAGAGAGGCACACTCAAGTGTCAACCATAGGGAAATGTGTACATGGAGAAAAGAATGAAATCCACTTACAGGTGTGTGTGTGTGTGTGTGTGTGTGTGTGTGTGTGTGTGTGTGTGTGTGTGTGTGTGTGTGTGTGTGTGTGTGTGTGTGTGTGTGTGTCTTAGATGTCAGGAGGGATTTGGGACTTGGAGTGCATTCGGTAGAGAGGGCATATTGTAACGATTGCTGTATGTTTTGTGTGTGTGTGTGTGTGTGTGTGTGTGTGTGTGTGTATGTGTGTGTGTCTGTGACAGGCAGAGAGAGAAAACACCATCTATTAATACTTTTCAGAAGCACAATGGCAAATAACAAATGAGAAAGCATTTTTTTCAATATTGTACAAATTAAAGAAACAAGAGTTCATAATAAACAAAATATATGGAACTACTATGAAACAGTTAGTGGTAAAATGACAAATGATAAAGATAAAAAATGAATTCTTACATCTCCAAAACTAACATTTTTATACACAGAACACATTTGCACCACAAAAATTAGAACTAATATATAATAAAGAAAATAGATGTTGGAGGTGTAAATCACAATCAATAGCCAATTGGCAACACATGTTCTATGAATGCCATTTACTTAAACAATATTGGGAAAGTATTAACTATTTGTTACAAGCACTGTTCACTGAGAATTTCCAACTTACAAAATCTCTAGTTTTGTGAATACACCTGTGCCGTCTTGTGTTCCAAGGCAAAAATATGTAATTTTGTGGACTCTCCTTGCTATTGCAAGGAAAAATATTACACAGAACTGGAAAGCTGTAACTCCTCCCAATTTTAAATATTTCAAGAACATAGTTTTATCAGTCTAACAGTTGGAATTGAAAACAATCAAGGAAAGAACAGAAATACCTACTTCCTTAAGCATTGCCTGGCAGAAAGTAAACCAAGTGCTGGAAACAGAAGACTGTAATAAATTATAATCTTATTCAAATATACATTCAAGAAAACATAGTTTTTCAAGTCTAGACATCCTATGTAAATAGTCGGTTTTGGAATTGTTTCTCCACTTTAAGTTTTGACTATGTAAATATTTATTTGCTATACATACTGTATGTATATATGTTTATGCCGCAGTGGTATGGTGGTAGCGTTATTACCTCACAGCAAGAGGTTCTCCCGTTCGATTCTCAGCTTGGCTTGGGAGTGCCTTCTATGTGGAGTCTGCATGTCCTCCCCACGGTTGGGTAGTGTTCGAAAGACATGCGTGTGTAAATGGGCGTGCCTTCGTTGAAGGTTGGGCATCGAGCTGGCACCTCGGCGTTTCGTAAAAATCTACTGCCAATCATTAGCAGACCAGAGTTCTGCTGTGGCAACCCCTTACAGGGAAAAAGCCGAAAGACACACAACAACACTGTATGTATATATGTTTATGTTTCTGAAAATAAATAAAAATGTATTCAGTAAAAAAAAAAGAAGCTGATAAATTTCCAGGCTGAAAAGAAAGTTTTAATATAAAATGTTTTTTTTAATGTAGATATTTAAAAGGTGTTCATATATATTTTATTCATACATTATTTATTTAATTGATGACTTTCATAATTAATTGTTGTCCTTTTGACTTTAAGTCACTTAGATGATTTGATTGGTTGATTTCATCATGTGACCTTGAGTTGTTGCATTTAAAAGAAAGTGTGATGTACTAACTCAGTTGGTCTGATGATGTTCTGTATTGTAATAAAGAACAAAAGCAATTGCCACAGTTATTTTTGGTCTTGTGGTTATTATCAGTGAAGCCTTGGGATATTGTCCTGATAAGGCACTATTTGGTTGTTTATTGGTTTATTGTTTATGCCTCACATGCTGGTCTTGTTTTGTTAATTAGTCTTAGTTCTTGGTATGTCAGTTTCCGACCTTGGTTTCAGTGGCTAGTGCAACTGCTTCTGGTTTAACCCATGACAACAGTTTGGATTTGACTTTGCACCCCATTCCAGCTGAGTTGTTTACTTTTAGTCAGTCACTTGCTGATTTACAGGCTAGAACACAATTATCCCTTCAAAACCTGATGCAAAGTTCTTCTCAAGTTAGTAGCTTAAGGGATTGTTCCCCTCATGGTTCACTGTATAGTACCCTTACAGCCGAGTCTTCTTCTAGAAATTTGGAGTCCGATACAGTTGAAAATGTAACTAATGGTACTGTAAATCCATTTTCTAATTTGACTTTCATTTCTCAGACTGCCATGTGGTCAGAAGAAGATAGCACTTCAGAGTTAACATGTAAATTTTGGATCTATGATTTAGAGTCCAAGTTGTTAAAACTAAAAAGTTTAAAGTACAAAAACCATTACTTGGGCCATTGTATATGTATATATATATATATATATATCAAGCATATACCTAATGGATTTAAGTGCATATACATTTCCAAATGGTATCACTCAACAAGATGGTGTTTATCATACATTAGTTAAGCTGTTTAACAAAACAGGGTTTGTGGTGCATAGACATTATATTGTTTTAATGTATCTAAAATATAAACTTTATACAAGGCTGTTATGGAATCGATTAATGTAAGAAAGTACCATTGTTTCCATTGCTGGGCTACACTGTATCATAGTATTCCAGCTAAAATTAAAAGACACATAGCAACCATTATTGCCCGAAAGCAAAAGAAGCTCAAAAGAGACTTGAAATTCCACTTATCCCTTGCATAGTGTTATCTATAAAAATCTTCCAATTGTGTAACTAAACCTTCTTATAACATTAATATGACCACCATGCCTGCCATGTCTGTTGTGTTTGAGACAATCAATCCTAATTTTGATTCTGAATTTCCACCTCTGGTTACAACTTTACAGAACCATGATGGCATTGTTCATGGTGATGGTGCTTTTCACCTGAAATTGAATGTGTCTAATCAACGGACTCTTATGGTCAGCAGATCTAGAGGCTGGCAGAAGATGGGAGCAAGAGGTTAACAGAGAAGGAATTAGCCTGTCCAATTTTTAACCTCAGTTCTTACACTTTTATCATTGACAAAAGTAACCTTTTAGATAAAGGTTTCACCTTTATTCCTGCTCTGTGAGCCAATTATACGCAATTGATTGTTGACTATAAATTATATGTTAGAAAATTAAATTTAAAATGTATTTTTCATGATGTGAGCAGGTTTTAAGAAGCTGATTTGGATGTGCTATGAAAACATAGCATCTCTGATCCCTGTTTGCATAATACTCTTGGTGTATTTTCAGAATGTTATTTTCATGATTTTAAAACTATACTCAACAAGAAAATTTTTGTTAAGATGTTTAATTTAACCTGTGGTGAATATAAAGCTTTAACTAACTTGGCTCATAATAAGCAGCTGAGAATTATGAAGGCTGATAAAGGCAATGGTATAGTTTTAATGAATAATGATAGTTATAATAAATGCATGTATGAGATGTTATCAGACACTAGTTGCTATAAATTAGTCCCTATGTATTTTATGTTAGAGAAGTTCATTCAAGTTTATGCTGTTTTACTAGATTTATTAACTCAGGGGTATACTGAACATCATATATATGTGAGTTTTTAAAAAATTATCTCAGAGCAGAAGTAATCTTTGGGATTCCTAAAATCCATCAGGATGCTACCAATCCCCCCTTTCAACCAATTGTTTCTGCTCATAATAGCTAAACTGAGTTTATGGCTATATTCTTGGATTCTATTCTTAATCCCACAGTACAAAAAAAAAAATCACAGTTTTATTTACAATATTATTGGATCTGTTTAGACCTTTTATGTAGTATATTACCAGTTTGTAACTGAAACTATGTTAATTTCAAAAGACGCAGCTGTTTTGTATATTTGCATTTCCTGGGATACTTGTATTGAATTTGTACGCCTTTATTTGAGTAAGTTTACTTCTTTACAGACTAGCCAAATTAATATTTTATGTTTACTTTAAGATCTTGTATTAGTTAATATTTTTTTATGTTTCATAATGATTTTTACCAACAACAGAAAGCTGTAGTTATGGGTGCTGGAATGGCTCCACAATTCACTAATTTGGTCATTGCCTGGTGGGAGCATGATTTTTTAGTTAAGCATCCTTACTACCATTTTGTTACTTTCTACAAACATTATATAGATGATGTAATATTCATCTGGAAAAGCACATGGGATGATTTTTTGGTATTTCTAGCAGCTATCAGTAATAGTACTGATTGTCTTAGATTTACTATTGGGGCTAAGGGTACTTTGGTGATTTTTTTAGATTTGCTAATTACTATTGATGTGGTAGAAAAACAATTCCACAGTCAGTTATTTTGCAAACCTATGTTTGTAAATAGTTATTTACATTTTTCCAGTATGCATTCCTCTTTCATGAAATGGAATATCATTAGATGGCAATTCATACATTTAAGTCGAATTTAGTTTAAGCAACAATGCTGTTTTTTTTTTAAAGAATCCAGTATGTTAATAAAGTTATTTGAAAATCGTGGTTATCCTAAAGCCAGACTAAATGGTACGTCTGAGGAAATTATGCAGAAATGTGCTGAGACATTTTCTCCTACCTTATTCAAGGGTTATAAGAGTAAAACTAGGAATGTGGAAAATTGTACATTCAAGAATTCATTCACATTACCCAGTTGCAGAGATGCAATAGATGTAAGAAATATTATCAATAGTAACTGGAATATAGTCTTAAGTAATAAAGATTTGGTTAAGATAGTTAGAGTAGTTCCCAGTTTTATCTCTAATAAATATTTCAATTTGATAATTTTTTTAATAGAGTAAATCATTATTCAATTATCAGTAATAATAATAGACCTAATCTAATCTAAGGGGGCGGCGAAAGCCAACACATTCTGGCTAGGCTTATAAATGCCTTCGGGCAGATAGCCTAGTACCTACCTATGAACTTATGAATCTATGAACCTTATGGCACTTATAGGTTCCAAACCTGTAAATCGTGTCATTATATTTCTAACACTAATTCCATAGTTATACAAACTTCTGGTAAAATGTTTTCAGTAAACAGTGGGTATACCTGTAAATCTAAACATGCCTTGTGTGTCCTGTCTAGCTTTCTATGTTGGTAATGTGTAATCTGGAACTTTGTGTGGCAGCAGTCAGGTAGTGCTAGCAAACATTGCTCCCACAGGTACGTTGGATACAAACAATGTGCTGAGAAATACAGACCAATATAACCTATACTGGTACTGTTCACTCTGGTATTGTAGGGAATTGTGAGTGTTACAGTTTCTCTGAATAATAAAGTATCACTGGTCACTGTCGCCCACACTGTGCTATATAATATAACTGTATAGGAAAGCATGTATATGTATGTGTCAGGTCACTAAAGGTGGAAGAGGGCAATATTCTAGATATGTCCCAGTACACCAGCATGTGGTCAACACATGGCCAGAGTCTGTGCAGAAAGAGTTGGATAGCTATGTGCAAAACAACAACCTGGAATCCAGGAGTATGTGTACAAACAGTCAGTGTTAACAAACATTCCCTCCACAGGTATACCAGGTAAGAGGTGTACACTGCAGGTAAAATCTGGTTCATGTGTAATGATGACGACAGCCATATCACTGTCCTAACTAAGGCTATAGGGTAGTGTAGTGAGACTTGTAAGGTACAGATAACAGCACTGACTAGGAAAGTAATGTGGACTACAGGAATATACTAGTTGTTAACTGACATCTCCCCCCCCACATTATCTCCAACAATAATCAACATACCCATCCCAACTGGTATGCACTGACTCTGATAATGTCAAATTGTTTGATAAATATTTTCATGGTTCCCATGCATGTGCCATATTGAATTATTCCAACACTGGTGGCATAGTGCCATCAACCTACCTGCATGCTGTTCTTATTTCCACTGTGGTCCCATATATGCATGTGTTTTGTTTGCTATGCAACTGTTCCGTATCTGGTATCTGGGTTAATGTTAATATCTATGCATGCTGTTATAGCTAACCCTGGAATGTGTTGATTATTACTAACCCATATATGATGATGAAATCTAAACACTATAGCATGCTTGGGAAGGCTGGTCCCAGCGGACCCACATGTCCCACCTCAGCTGACCGTGGCACTGGGCACCAGCATGTCTGGGGACAACCTGGAACCTCCCTGTCCATTGGTCCTGCACCACCTTCGGGTGAAACTGCCTCAGGGGATGGGGTCCGCCCCTGGGAGTGGGCGCAGACAGGCACCTGTCACCAGGTCAGGGTCATGGTGTGTAGAGCGATCAATGAGCAGTTTGGTGATCTTCTACACCAGCTTGAGGGCCGCGTGTCATGATTAGAGAGGCAGCCTGGCTCTGAGAATCGGCACCCAGCACAGCCACCTTCGGGGATGTGAAGGTGCAGTGGTGACTGCCCATGGGTGGGGACCTCAGTCCCACTGTTGCCACTACGGGGCTTGTGAGCTTCCAATACCCCCTAACCCCTCCTCATCAAGGTGTTTCACATGTGTCATATACCACCCCTGTATTCATCTTGTTTGTCTTGTCGATTAACCTACCCAACCTACCTCCCCAAATATACCTACTACCACTTCCCAACATCCCACTCTCACCTGAAAAAAAGGGCAATCTGTTCCAACAAAAAAATCTCGCCCCATACATAGCTTTCCATTTTGCACACATGTCCACTGGACACATGTAATCCAGTCTAATTGGCATCACAACTTATTATTGTTGGCCTCACACCTCTCCCAGGGGTTTGAGTGTCCAAATCTACCTCCAAATTCAGTGTATATGCACAGCTGTTGCTGTAGAAGAAATGGGCAGCTAGGGACCTTCCCTACACCCTTCCTGCACATCCCTGGCTATTTTCCCTACTGTCTTTCCCTCTTTGTGCCCCTTTTTTCACCACTTTCCTATCAACCCCTTTTTCTTTTCTTTTAAAGAAATTAGCACAGGGGTAAGCACCTTTAAGCAGCAGTAAGTGGGTTTAAGCCTGTTTGCACAGGGGTAAGCAATGCCTACACAGGTTAAGCAATTTAGAAGCTAACTGAGTATAAGACACTGTAACCAGAAGTTAGCAGTGCTTACCTCCAGGCAAGCCTGCGTAAACCCACTTACAACTACTTTAAAGTGCCTTAATAACTCTGTATCCAATGGCCCATGTTCTGCCCTGCAACAAAATAAACAGGCTCGGCTGGGCTCAAACACAGGATCCTGCACACCATAGACAAAGTGATTTACCACCAAGCCATGCCAGATATACATAACTCTCATGTTTTCAGAAACATATCATCCAGCCCAGTCATGCAACAGTACAGAGAATGTATTCCAACATTTAGATGTATGTGTGTGTGTAAATATATTAATATCTAAACAGATACAACATATCTATATATGTAGATATATATATATATATATATATATATATATATATATATATATATATATATATATATTTATTTAGAAATATATATATACATGCAAATGCCTACATCAACACATATATATATCTACACCTGTATGTCCACATATACACAGCAAGTTACATATATGTACGCAGATATATATCTATGTAGGTATATACGGACAAAGTTATATAGATGTAAGCAGATATATATATCTATACACGTATATATATGGTCTTACATCTGTAGATAGCAATGGTAGATTAACTAAAACATATATGTCCACATGCACCGTTAATGGAGTTGAGAGGCCCCAAACAATACACGTCTTGTACGAATAGGTATACCCCCCCACAGCCAAATACTTCCACCCTGCAATACACTACCAAGTGTTGCAGATCCCATAACCAGGACCTGGCATGACATGGGCACAAAATGTTAACAGTACTAAATCCCACCTGTATAATGTCAGGCTGGTATTGGTAATATATCATGCAATACAGTCTGGCTCCCATAGTAAATATAAAATGTGTGAGCTATCAACATTCCTAACTTGTATAGTCCTTGTTATTAATATGACTGTTGCATCACATATCTTGTTTTATCATAATGTGCACATAGCAGATACATACAGTGAGATACATGTGAGAGGGTATACACAACCATGACATTTACTCATGACAGGAATATGGTTGTATAAATATAGGCTATATATGTCTACATGTACATACACATGTATACTCATACATATGTCTGTATACACACCTGTATAGTGCTACATTTATATGGCAATGCGTACATCTCTTTGTATGTACATATGTGTGTGTGTATATATATATATATATATATATATATATATATATATATATATATATATATATATACACATATATATGTATATATACATATCTGTATATATAAGTATACATATATGTATATATAGATATATGTATATATAGCTATATATGTATGCACATCCTATGTGTACAGATATGCCTAGTTATGTTCGTATATATGTAGATATCTATAATTATTTGTGCATACATATCTATTCTGATATACCTACTACTGTCAATATATCTGTAGATATCCATACGTATATGTGCATATGTATCACTATCTGAATATGTGTAGACATATATTGCTCTTTATATGTATATATCTGGGTGTGTATATGTATATCTATGTACATATACATACCTATCTATATATGTCGATATGTATATGTGTAATTATATATGTATATATATATATATATATATATATATATATAGATAGATAGATATCTGGATAATTATATGTACATATATTTTCACCATATGTGTTGAACATGGAGTGTATCCCTACCTCAGCCCCTATAGTCCCAACTTCGTAGTGCAAGGGGATGTCAGGCATGTATATCACTGAATAATTCCAAAGGTGTACTGATAACAAATGCGCACGGAGCCCCAATAAGTGCATGCTCACCTTCTTTTTTTTTTTTTCAAAACAAGTTTATTGTTTTAACATATAAGAGAAATATCACAACAATTTTATACAAATAATTAAAAATAGGTATTATTATAATATTCAACAAAACAACTAAAGTATTTACAAAGACATCCACTACAATCAGATCAATTAATTAAACTAAAATACTGTGCTATTGAAATTAGAATTTTTTTAACAAATTTTGTAAATTATCCCATACAATAAAATGTGATGTTTTTCTAGTTGTTCTCATTCTAATTGTGCTTATTTCCATATGACACATTATATTCATAACATTTTTAAATTCATTGAACGAAGGAGGTGTATCTGAAATCCAATTTCTAGTTATTATTTTCCTAGCCACTGCTAGGATAGACCATAACAAGGGAAGCTTAATCTTTTAACACATTGAGGTACAGGTGTGTTGAATAATATAAGAGACTTAGAAATAATGAAATTATCTGTAAAAGAGCCTGCAAAAATTCATTAATTGACTTCCAGTATTCTTTCAACTTCATACAGTCATAAAACATATGAGCCCAGTCAGCATTAATTTCTATATTACATCTCTTACATAGATTATCTTTATTATTAATTTTATTCATCATCAAAGGTGTATAAAAGATCTATGTAAAAATTTCCATGTATAAAGTCTCCAGACAATGGAAGATGTAGTTCTATAAGCAGATTCAATATATATTGTTTATCTTGTTGAGTTGGTGGGTCCCCATTAATAGAGGTGAAATAATTCCAGTATGAATCTACATTGTAAAAGTTTCTTGTCTGATAATTTTATGTATATATGAAAGTTTACCTTTATCAGAAACTTTATGCTGTAAATTTATTATCAAGTAATCAATCAGTTTTGGAATAGATTCTTTAACTGTTATAGACATTAGATCTATTCTATCAATTAGATGTTGTCTAAAGATCTGAACCTCTAACCAGCAAGTTTCTCTTAGATCAAATTCTTGTTTTAAGAAATCTAGATTTTTAACTTTATTATCAGATATCAGCTGATACCAGTACTTTAGATTATTATCTATAGCTAAATGAGCTCCTTCAGAAGTAGATGACATAAGCATACCCTGAGTATATATTATAGGGAATGCAATAAAATTCCATTCCCTATACTTAGGGTGCATGAATATAAAGTTACGATAATTAATAATAATATTTAATGGGTAACAGACCATATGTTTAGGTGTAATAAGTGAATTACAAAATTCCTTTAGCAACCACAACATGGAGTTATTTATAATCATATTTTTATGTGTTAAGGAGATTTTCATGAAGTGCATACTAATTAGCTCCCAATAATCTTTCCATTTTGCGACATATGACCGATCTATTAATAAAGTAATAACTTTTATAATAGAAGAGATAATATATAAATTAAAGTCTGGAAAAGAAATACCCCCTTGAGACCAGCTATTAGTATGTTTCTTTAATGCAATCCTAGGTCTATTAGGTGCCCATAAGAAATTTAACATTAGTGTATTCAGTTTCTTGATAGTTATTTTTGTAGGTGAAAGTATTATTGATTGTATTAAGTATAAAATCTTGGGGAATATTATCATTTTAATAATTGTAAGTCTCTCCTCCATAGTAAAAACATATTATTCCAGGTATTAAAAAGATTTTGTATATTAAGAAAACAGGTATTATAGTTATTATATATAATAGATTTAATATCTTTAGATAGTATTATACCTAAATAAGTTATCTGACCTGAGTTGGGTACATATTTAGTAAAATCACTAATGAGAGTATTTTTCGTGTATATATAGGTAGTATTTTAGTTTTTCTTCATTGAATATTAAACCAGAAATACTTTTAAAATTCATCATTTTATCAAATAAAGACTGCATAGAAGAATTAGATCCTGCTGATGTAATTAGAACATCATCTGCAAAAGTTGAATTTTTGATGTTGTATTTTCTTCTATTTCAAAACCCTCTATGTCAGTACTGTTTCTAATCAAATTAGCCCAAGGCTCCATTACTAAAGTGAATAATAGTGGAGAAAGTGGACATCCTTGTTTGTACCTTTAAGAATGGGTATTTTTTGTGAAACATATGTTCCTACCTTAATATAAGCCAGCGTTCCTTTGTATAAATGCTCAATTAAATTTACAAATGCATCAGAGAAATTTGTGCATTTCAGTAAGGTAAACAGATAGTCCCAACTTACTGAATCAAATGCTGAACCTATATCAAGACTAATAAGTGTTAAATCTTTCTTTTTCCTATTTGCAAAATCAATTAATGTTAAAGTTCTTCTTATATTATCAAAAGTATTTCTATTTACAATGAAGCCCGTCTGATCTATGTCTATAATGCCGGGGATAATTGTCTTCAATCTATCAGCAAAGATACTCATAAACATTTTATAATCAACATTAAGTAATGAGATGGGTCGATATGAAGAACATCTAGTTGGATCTTTATTAGGTTTTAAAATTGGTGAAATAAATGTATATTGCCAAGATGGGGGGGTTATTAACTCAGTTTGGGCCAGAATAAAAACCTTATGTATTAATGAATATGTAGTTTTAGAAAGGATTTTATATATCTCTGGTATAATACCATCATTACCGGTGCTTTGTTTGATTTAAGCTTATTTATTTGTGTAATAACTTCTGTATATGAAATACTCTTGTCCAATAGTTTAATCTGTTGTTTATTAAGCTTTTTATTCATGTTTGTGGTTATAAACTCCTTTATTTTATCTTTAGGTTCCATGTTAATGTTGTTATGGTTAATCTTGTGAAAGTGATTTCTAAATTCATCAGTATTTCTGGTATACTAGAAACATTCTTCTTTTTCCTTAGAGAAAAGATTTCTTTGATATGGTTTTGTTTATTCAATCTTTTGTTTTATTTTTAAGTCTATGTAAGTATTTGGGGCTTATTGAATAAGACAAAAACTTGTATTTCTCTAAAGTTATTTTAACTTTATGAGTTAAAATTTCTTTGTATTTCTCATTTAGTTTGTTTATTTCTTCAATAACTTTATTGTCCATAATATTTTCTTTATTATTATGCTTATAAGAGTCCAGTTTACTTTGAATATCTAACAATTCCTTATCCCAAGATTTCCTTTTGTTATTATACCATCTGATACTTTGTCCATATAGATATGATTTTAAGGCATCCCAAACATAGACAATGGAGACTTCAGGAGTATTATTTATGTCTAGAAAATGTTGTACTTCTGAAAGTATATATTCTTTATAGTCTTTTAGCTGAGTTAAGTATGCTGGTATCCTTTTGATCTGAACATTATGAGTATTTTTTATCATGAATTCAAAAACAATTGAGTTATGATCAGATATAGGACATGAAATGATTTTGGAATTAATTAAATCTGTTACCATCTGGTTAGAAATAAAGACCCTATCTATTTTTGAATACGTTTTGTATCTGTTAGAAAAAAAAGGTGTATGGTAATGATTTTGACTCTATCTGATTATTAATATCATTCAAATGATAAGAATTAGCAAAATCATTTAAATGTTTTGCATTAGATGTAATTCTTCTTTTCTTTATAGTGGTAGTATCACTTTCATGTAGTATACAATTAAAATCACCAGCTAAAATAATATCCCCTATAGAGAATGATATGATCTTATCAATATGATGTTTCACTGTATTAATACCAATTCCAGGTATCCAATATACATTAATTAAAGTGTAAGTCTTCCCATTAATTTGTATTGTAACCATACAAAACATTCCTTTGTCATCCTGATAAGACTTAATGGTTTTAGGAATGGGCATACTTTTATTCCATAAAGTAGCCACTCCTCTTTTTCTGAGTGTGCTCTGAACTAACCAATACTGTATACTTATTAGTGGCTAGTTTATCAATATCTTTTTCAAGAGATGGGTTTCTTGCAGGAAGACTAGATTGGCCTTGTGTAGATTAATGTATCTTATTAGGCTTGCCCTTTTACACGGATTATTCAATCCATTAATGTTTAAAGAAATTCCTTTTAAAGATGTCATTTGGCATTTTTAAAACTCAAGAATCTTATGATCGAAATAACAAATAACCAGATAAATAATGTTACATCTCCTCTTTTAGGTGTACCTTTAAATATAGCTGTATTTATTAAATCTCTTATGGGATTTTGTATAGGATTCAATTTTGTTTGTAGTGACAATGAGTGTACAAAATATATTGTGGATGTCAAAACTATATACATATAACAATGAACAAGTGAAAATAATGTAAGGATTAAACCTTGCATCCCGCCTGGAGTTGAAAACTCCAACTTAGAGCAGTATTTACTACTCAAGTTAACCCCCTACCCTAAGCAGCAGTACCTCAGCTACCACCTTATCAATTTAATACTAGTTATATTTAACTGAGGTTAACAGTTTTCAATTCAATTATCTATCAAGACAAAACTACACATTTGGTAAAACAGCATCATATAAACTAAAATAAACTTTTCTTTTTTTTTTTTTTTTTTTTTAAAAACTGTTCATACTATTATATAGATCTATGTAATATATAACACTTGTATTCTAATAGCATTCAAATAATCTTAATGTTAAAAATCAAGAGGAGAGAAAATTATGTTCTAACATTCATTTAAATCAAAAACTTTGGCTAATATGATTCAGACATTACATGCATTAAGATGCCTCTATTTTCTGTCATGTGAATTCTATCAACAGCTTCCAAAAAAATCTTGAATTGTTTGTATATGAGCATTTACTTAAACTCATTATTGTCAATAGAGTAAAATATTGTATTCATAAAATTATTATAAATCATATTGCATAGTTATGCAGATTCTCAGAAACACCTGCGTTATTACCTAAAAAAAAAAAAAAAAAAAAAGCCATCACACACATAAACACAGACACACACACATACATATACACACACACATATACACACACACACACACACATACATATGCACATACACATATATACATACATACACACACACACACACACACACACACACACACACACACATACACATATATATATATATATATATATATATATATATATATATATATATATATATATATATATATATATCTGATCTCACTGAGTTGTGTCTTTGTAGAGCACAATCCTACTTGCTGTCCCTAGAATAAATCTGTCTGCTTTATACAAAATAATGCACAGCAAACACATATTAGTAACCAGATTTTACAATCATGCTAACCTACTGCTTTAAAATATATCACATGACATTTTTTCCAGAATAGAGTTATAAGATTATTTATGCTTGTCAATCAGATGAATTAAATGAGTTATAGTTTCTCTGTGAAAATTCTGTGAGTGAAGCTTCTGAGGAAACTCATGGACTCTATGCATGAGACAGCCCACATCCCAGATTGTCTCCCTTAACATTTTGGCGGGAAACTTATTAAAACTTGTGGCAAACATTCATTTTGTCAATAGAGTAAAATATTGTATTCATAGAAATTATTATAAATCATATTAGATAGTTATGCAGATTCTCAGAAAAAAAAGCCATCACACTCACACACACACACATACATACACACACACACACACACACACACACACACACACACACACACACACACACACACACACACACACACACACACACACACACACACACACACACACACACACACATATATATATATATCTGATCTCACTGAGTTGTGCCTTTGTAGAGCACTGTCCTACTTGCTGTCCCTAGAATAAATATGTCTGCTTTATACAAAATAATGCACAGCAAACACATATTGGTAACCAGATTTTACAATCATGCTAACCTACTGCTTTAAAATATATCACATGACATTTCTTCCAGAATAGAGTTATAAGATTATTTATGTTTGTCAATCAGATGAATTAAATGAGTTATAGTAAAGTATATGTTTGGAACACAAATTTTTAATACAGATTATTATGCTGCTGTTAAGTAGATTTTCAAAAACATTTAAATAAATGTTTCATTTTTTATGCCTTCTAAAATAAGACATTTACTTACTACAAGAAACTATATCATTTAAACTCATTATAACTGACATATTTTATGAACAGAGTATTTTTCCTGAATCTGTGGTGTGTCAGTGTGATAACCTTGTCAATGTTTATACTAACTGCTTTCAGTTTCTCTGTGAGAATTCTGTGATTTGAAGATTCTGAGGTAACTCAAGGACATTGTGCATAAGACAGCCCACATCCCAGATTGTCTCTCTTAACATTTTGGCGGGAAACTTATTAAAGCTAGTGACAAACATTCATTTAGCAGTGTAAATGCATCTAAACATGACAGAACCTCAACAATGTATTCCACAGATCATCACAGCCTCTATGCAAGTGAAATTAAACTCAAAATTACCAACAAGTAATAAAACTCAGCATTCTTCTCCCAACTCAATTTTCATACAAATCCTATTATTCACTGTGCCCACACAGTCAAAAGCATTCTATATATTAATAAAGAAAAGAAAAGAGAGTAGAAAATAAAAGGGAGTGAGGCAGAAATAAAAAAATGTAAGAGAAAGCTGTAAGAAGTATATACAATGGAATGTTACTTACTGTTTATATTAATAGAGTTAAAAATAAAACATATTATTTACTCTTATTTAGTTCTGATTATTATTAGTTAAAGCATGACAGATTATTTACAAACAAGCATAAGCAGTATAATCAAGAAAGTATAATTAGAAATAGCATTTGAAGAACTTATAAACTTTTACAAGAAATAAATATGTTATTATTCTATTAATGATATTTTCATTACTGTTCTCTCCTGCCCTCCCCACCCTTTACCCACGACATAATCTAAATAGAATGTCATTGTTTAAACAAAGAAAATAATAAAAGAAGAAGGAAAAAAAAGGTAAAGATAAAAAATGTATCAAATTACTAACCTTACTTTTTCAGAAAGAAAAACAAATCGAGTCACAGCCTGCCATTAAATCCTCAGGCATTTTGACTGGTTATGAAACAAAACATTTCTTTGCACATAGAGAATAACTTTGATTAAATCTTTTCCAAAATATTTGTGGCTTTCTGGAAATGCAGGAACTATATTCAAAAGATTAATAATGAACTAAAATGATGAGAGAGAAAAAACATATAACAAATCATTTGTTTTTAGTCTCTTCTTCTTCTCTGAAGTCTTCCAGGAAGCTTCAGTTGCCAATCTCTTTAATGAAGAACTAGCCCATTCCATTTCTTCTATTTTATCCAAAATCCTTTTTCTTTGACAAACAGTAAAGCAGAGTCTAAATCATCGAAGACCTTAGGACCATCAGGAAGGAAGATTTTAAGCTTGGCAGGAAACAGAAGGTATGTTTTAAACTGTGCTTTTTAAGCTCCCTTATTAGTGGCAGAAAAACTTTTCTTTTAGCAATTACCATGGAAGAATAGTCATTGTCAAAACGCACAGTTGTCTCATTAAACTTAACAGGAGCTTTAGCCCAAGCAGATTTAAGAACCATCTCTTTATCAAAGATGATAGAAATCTAACTATAACTGATCTAGGATAGTTTTGTTAGAGTTAGTATTAGCTATAGATCTATGTGCTCTTTCGATACCAAAGAGAATGCTTCTGGTAAATCTAAAGTTTTAGGGAGCCATGTTGTTAAAAAAGTAATATTGTTACCTTCAATATTTTCTGGCAGTCCAAAAATCCTAATGTTATTGCCTAGATCTATTTTTCAGGTCATCCAGCTTTGTTTGTAAATGTGTATTTTGTTTCAGCAGAAACTCAATGTTGATTTCCTGTTCTTGTATTTTATTTTCCATGTCATTCACAGCTTCTTCTATGCCTGTCATCTGGATCTTCTGTTGTTGCAGGTCCATATGTAACAAGTCTATTTGTTTTGTAGTTTTTCTATGAAAGTGTCTATTTTAGTATCCATTTTATCCATCTTAGCAGTAAGTTGCTGGACTATAATTATCAGAGACTGAAGTTCTTTCTTGATGCTGGAGTCTTGAGAATTTGTCTTACTGGAACTCATTTCAGACTGATAAACTGACAGGAAAATTTCCAAAGTAATTTCTGACAGGAATATTATTAAGATTTCCTTTCTTTTTTAGATATAGTTCAAGAACTATATAAAACAAACATATTTAGAAAGAAAATTACTTCAAGAATTAATTTTTTAAGTAATTAATTCCTGTCAATGTAATGAAATTGGTGGAGCTGAAGAAATCTGCTGCTATCCTGTGTTCATCCTTGGCCACGCCCCCCCCCCCATGCTCACCTTCTGTTAACAACTGGAAGAAAATGCTTCTCACCATTGTATGTAAAAATATCTCTGTTTATTTATCATATACATTCTAAGAGGGTTATGAATGTTGATTTTATCATCACCACCATATAACTTACAACAATATATTGATTACACATCATAATCAAAATTATACAAGTTCCTCAGTTGTAAGATAATAATTGTGTCTATATACTGCTTGTTTAAAAAATTCGTATCCAAAACATACTATAAGATGAATCTTTAAGTGTACTCAATGTGTGATTCATACTATCTGATCAACCTTGGCCAGCGATACTCCCCTATGTACATAGTCTACTTTAAAAACGTTAGCCTCATCATAAAATTTAAGATAATAAAGAAATGATAAATCAAATATCGTCACTACCTAAATATAAATTTACCCAACCCAAGTGGTTTAAAAGTCATCATATTTAGTATGATTGTATATAACTGAATATAACCTAGTTCAGTAAGCATTTATATGTACTAGTGTATGCTGTTGATCTATCAACTACAGCATACTGTTTTTATAATTTTTATAATTAACTGATTCAAAAACTAACCGGGACTGTGTCAGGGTTACCCAACATTTACTGTTGCTCCAATAATTAATAAATTTAGAACTCCAACATACTGCTCTTCAGCTGCACTTGTAGTAGATAAATGCAGATAATCAAATAATGTCTCCCAATCCATACTTCCTGTACCGTCGCTCTTATTAATGTGACCTGTAAGGGGTATGTGTTTATGTTTACAACCTAACTGCGAAAATCCTATACTCGACTAAGGCCAGATGAAATATGTTAAACCCACCAGTCAAATTCAGCCCGTGTACCAAAGATATGTGCGAGCGACCTATTGACGACCTATAATAAACTAAAATCAAAAAGATCTAAAAAAAGAGAGAAGTCGATCATTAAATAAATTAGACTACATAAATAACTATTGTAATAAAGTGCATCTATAAAAGAGGGACGAGTTGTGTCCTCTTAAAAATTATTTCTATACTAAAAAATATATATATATATGTACACTTAGCTGTGCAGAAATAGTAAATAAGAGTGTGAACATAAGTGAAATATCCTGTATAATTTTGATTATGATGTGTAATCAATATGTTGTTGTAAGTTGTATGGTGGTGATGATAAAATCAACATTCATAAACCTCTTAGAAGGTATACGATTGTAATATAATTACCTATTTATCTGTTCTTAGAATTCATGATCAGATATATTTGTATTTTTATTATCACAGTAATTTGAATGAATGTGGGTTAGTGATTCATAGTGGGCATACCAATAGGTTTATGTACCTTTAAATTTTCAAATTTTTCAAAACACCTTTTGGCGCCAAATAAATTATTTAAGACGTTTTCAACTGCTATTCATTGTTCTGAGGAAGCCCATATTTGCGGGTGAAAGCGCTTAACAACTGTTTTATTCTTTTGTGGATATTTACTGGGACATTTGTCTTTTATTCCTTGTTGGAAATAAACGGAGATATTTTTTACATACAGCAGTGAGAAGCGTTTTCTTCCAGTTGTTAACAGAAGGTGAGTGTGCACTTATTGGGGCTCCGTGCGCATAGGTCTGTATATCAGGTATATTAGTAGACTATTGCTACTGTAATAGGGATTGTCTTCACAGACATGGTGTATGTGTGGGATGTCACATCTGCTGTTCACATGTGTGCCATTGTCTACTGATAGACATCCTAAGGACATCATAGTACAGTACCGCTGCTAGCATGTAATGCTCCTGTGGACTACAGCAGAGATATTGGCCAGTATATGTGGACATTCTGACACACTCTGTACAGTCCAGAGGTATACACAGAACCCCTTAGTGCAAAACATGTGGACCAAGCCTGACAATATGGATGTTAACAGCCATGTAGATGGGTATAACACATAATGACTGGTATACATTTGCCCCCATAGGTTATGCATTCATACACCCCTGTCTGTTCTGACACATAATAACTGCTGGTACAGGGGTGCTGTGGCCACATACTACCCACTAGATATTGACATACATCTGTACAGCATCCCACTGCTCTGTCTGACATACATGACTGTTAAGAGAGGCCCGTCAGCAGTACATCTGGCAAGTATCTGGACATGAGATCTCACTGGGTAAGTACATTAAACTGCTAGGCATGTAACAAAGCACTGTGCAGGCTACAGGCAGACTGGCTCAACACTGGCTTACATCTCCTATGGGGGAATGCATATGTACCTGCATATATAGCAGGTTCTACAGGCATGTCACAGCACAGGGTAGGATACACCTGTGTGAAAGTGCATAACCACAACCAATGTGAACATAGCCACAGCCACATATGGTAAGCTAGCATAATATTACAGCATATGGACTATCTGTTCAACACCATCCTCATATGTGCCACTCACACACTAACCCTACATATACTGGGCCACTACACAGTGTGGTCTAATGTCTGTCTGTGGTATGGGACATGTGTGTGTATGGCCCTACAAACATGTAAGCCAATACGGTAACATACAGTGGAGCAGCATGTAACATCAGATAGGACGGGACCTAGAACAATGACATCTACCACAGTCTGTACACAGGCCAAAGTACATATTAACAATACACACACTGTCGACATTCACCATAAGTACACAGACCTTAGTACTGTACAAACAACCACAGAATGTCCGGGTTATGTAATCAAATATAACCCCTACTGTACATAACATGTGTAGCAGTCGGATATCTCACTGGCTTGTTATCAGATATGATGACACTAATTATGGTGTACAGCACATATGCCCCTCTTAATGCATAACATATGTACAAAGGTTGACAGAGTTGTGGCTGGAAGCACATACACAGGACCAATATTGACATGTTGCTGTGATAACCTCATACATTTACTGTTGTAACAGGGTTTGTTGCAACATATGTCCTATGAGGGATATGAAGTCAGTAACTGTCACGGCTTTCACCATCTACAGACTGCAATCCTCACACTACCTTCTACAGTTCACAGATAGATGCTCTGTGGGTAACACATGAAACCAAAGGCACCACACACTGCCCAGTCTGCAGATGACCCTACAGATGGGGATTCCCCATAAACATAGAACTGACATGGCAGGTATTAAAACATGTAGGACGGCCATATCCACACACACACTGTTAAACCAACATTACTCCAAATGCAGTATAGCAGCACTTACAGTCTGTAGTCAGGTCAGGTACACCCTCCTCCTGTGTGTTGCCCTGTTTCTACAGTGTATGTTAGAGGTAAATCCCCAATCCATCTGAGATGCTGTTTGCCAAACAACAGATCGAGTTCCTGCTCACAGTGAATGAAAAGGAACAACACCAACATGATGTTCCTAGATATTAGAGTGTGTTTCCATGCAGTTGGCTATGGGAATGTTACCACAGCTGTTCCACATGCAATCAGCTAGGGGAGGGCTGCAATTCATGCAGAGGCCATCAGCTGATCATGAGCATTACTTAAAATACACATGCTGCTGCTTAAGCAAAGCAGGTGTAGATCTCCACATCCACCAAAGAGGGAGTGAGAGAGCCAGACAGGGACAAAGACAGGTCAGAGAAGGGTGGGAGAGTAAAACTTGAGCATGGTTGTGTCACACGCCTAGCAGCACAGGGTATCAAACCCCTGACAACTATGTAGTGTTATCACATTTCTATGCGGTAATTGGATGTGCCACATAGGTTACATGTTATGGAGCCCTCAGAACATATATGTGATGGTGAGTGACATCTGCAACAGGGATATGGTAGCTATATGGTAGGTGTAGTACACGTGCCTGTCCGCATGAACAGGTGCCAGCGTCAACACAGCCACATTCTCACAGGGACACACACACACACTGACACACTTGGCAGGGCCAGGAATACAACCCATCACTAGTGAGATTGCCACAACACATTGCTGTGCAGGTATCACATGCACCACAGGGGTCATATGGAGGTTATATGGGCAAAGGGTATGGGTAGGTGTCTGACATCAGACAGCATGCTTCAGTGTGTGTGTGTATGAGACATGGGTTGAGAGTGTTCTCTGGCTAATACTAGGGTTGCTAACTTTGTTTGCCTGGCCTTGATGTCACATGTATGGGTATGGATCTGCACCCCAGCCTCTTGGCTATTTCACATGTTATCCCTGTACGGTGGACATTGTGATATATACTAGGGCCACCATATAAATAATTTACAAAACCTGCTCCACATTGGCCCAGTTGTTACACACTCACAACCACCGCCACAAAGGATACAAGTTACAAACACAGACACATACAACACATGTCATGTCTGGGATTATAACTCCTACCTAACTAGTTTATTACACTACAGCAGTTACAGTATGCACCATGGAGATTACTGGAGTACTCCTTCCCCAAAGGTGTATTTCACATTGGATGACATCAGCAGGATTGCCAAAGTCGGGCATTTCATTTGTACTGCATGTGGCTAGGCTAAAATGCATTGCTCTCTACACAGACATTGAAACACACACAAAACATCCACAACCAACATGTGTGGGTCTAGAACCCCTAACAGAGGTCTATATCACACTACAGCATGAAGCTGTTATAGGATGCACCACAGGAATTACTGGAGAACTCCTTCCCCAAAGGTGTATTTCACAGTGAATAACATCAGCAGGATTGCCAAAGTAAAGCATTTCAAATGTACTGAGTGTGACTAGCCAAAAATGTATTGCTCCCTACACAGAAATTGAAACACACACATCACATCCAGCACTGCCATGGGTGGGAACAGAACCCTTCCAGAGTCCTATATCACACTACAGCAGTGCACAGTTATGGCACATGCTACTGGGCTCTGTCCTTCCCAGAGGTGTATTTCTAGGAGGATGACATCATCAGCCTTACCAAAGTAGAGCATTTGAATTGTATGTAGGGCGACTACCATAGAAAGCATTGCTCTCTACACAGAGTCAGACAGACACACACAAACACACATACAGACACACACACACACACACACACACACACACACACACACACATACACTTGCCATGTCTGGGATTAGAACTCCTACCTAACTAATTTATCATGCTACAGCAGTACACCATTATAGAGCATGCTATGGAGATTACTGGGCTACAACCTTCCCAGAGGTGTATTTCTAGGTAGATGACATCAGCAGCCTTGCCAAAGTAGAGCATTCAAACTGTATGGAGTGTGACTACCCTAAAAAGCATTGCTCTCTACACAGAGTCAGACAGACACACACACAAACACACACACACACACACACACACACACACACACACACACACACACACACACTTGCCAAGTCTGGGATTAGAACTCCTACCCAACTAATTTATCACACTACAGCAGTATGCAGTTATAGCATGCACTACGAAGGTTACTGGGATATGACCTTCCCAGAGATGCATTTCTAGGTGGATGACATCAGCAGCCTTACCAAAGTAGAGCATTTCAATTGTAGGGAGTGTGACTACCCTAAAAAGCATTGCTCTATACACAGACAGAGATAGACAGACACACACACACTTGCCAAGTCTGGGATTAGAACTCCTACCTATTTTATCACACCACAGCAGTACGCAGTTATGGGACGTGCCACAGAGATTACTGGGCTACAGCTCTCCCAAAGGTCTATTTCACAGTGGATGACCTCAGCAGGCTTGTCATACTAGGGCTATGAGGAGGGCAGTGTGTGTGCATGGCCCATATCCCATTCATCTAGAGGTTGACACGCCACGTACGGGCACACACAGGGTCATATTTCACAGGTACATGTATACAGCTGCTAGAAGACTACTTCCTTGTACAGTCATGTTGCACAGCTAGCACATGCACCACATAGTCTGTAATGCTGACAGATACTGGTGGCTAGAATCTACAGTGAGTGACATCTGAACCTCATGTGTTGGGGCCCTTTGGCTATGTGCTGGATGGGACAGGCTTGGATGGCTTCTCGTCACAGTCACCCTCTTCCACACATCTATGTATGTCTACCTTTGGCTTATTATAGTGTGCTGTCCTTACATATATGTCTGTATTCCTATCCACTGTGTGTGCAAGACATGGGTGGTGCAGACTGACGAGTGTCTGCACTAACAACTGCGACTGACAGATATGTCTGGTCCACTAGTGTTTCAAGACATAGCCTTCATGTGTTTAAGTTTGTGAGCATGCCCAGTATGACCTTTCAGTATGTTGTTGACTGACATTGCCTTCATAGGTTCATATGGAGTAAAGCTGGATATTTTTGAGACGGTCTGCATAGGGCATCTGTTTGAGGCTGGTAATCCTCTTTGTGAGGTATTTCTGTGGTCTTTCCAGTTGTTGTAGATGACTTCTGAGGTACATACCAAAAGGGGCGTTGTACTCTATAATGGGTCTAATAAGTGATGAGTAGAGCGGAACAATGACCTCTTTTTTCCTGGATGAGAAACCTTTTGTGATGTGTGCCATGTAGAAGGATTTCCTGACCACTGTGGTGATGTGATTATCAAAGAAGGGACTACTGTCCACCTGTGTCCCAAGGTCTCTTATCACACTTTCGGTGTTAAGTTTACTACCGCCTATATGGTAGTTCATGGGTACAGAGTTTTTCCCAAAGGGGATGACAATGCACTTTTTGGCATTGAGCTTGAGGCCATGGCTTTGACACCAGGCATCTCTCTCAGTGAGAACCTTTTGTAGGTTGTCCACATCGTTAGGAGTTTCGATTATGGCTCCTAGTTTGCAGTCACCTGCGAACTTCATTAGCCAAAGACCGTCTGTGTTAGCCTGAAGTCAATTAGCTATGGAAAGCAAATACATGAATGATGATTTCTCTGTGTGAGCATGCCCAGTATGCCCATCTGTATTTAATGTGTGGATTGAGTCCAGGTAGTTTGTACTGCAGTGCTGACCTTTGTGTTGTACACCTACAGGTAGCATGCTGTTTCTGCAGGGTATCTGTCAAGCATTTGGCATTGTCTGTTACTACATTTCTGCATAGGATGGGGGGCTCACCAGACTATTTCTACATTTCTACACATGGTTGGGGGGCACACCTGACTGTTATTACATTACTACATAGGATGGGGGGGGCACACCTGACAATTTCTACACAGGATTGGGGGGCACACCTGACTGTTATTACATTACTAAGTAGGATGGAGAGCACACCTGTCTACTTCTTCATTTCTACACAGATTTGGGGGGCACACCTGACTGTTATTATATTACTACGTAGGATGGGGGGGCCTGACACTTGTACACATTTGCTATGACTGTACTGTTATGTCAGGTACTTCATTTCATTCTGTATTCTTACCTATCATGCTGACTAGAGGCATACCAGTGTACTACAGATCTTAGCTTTGGTTGCCCTACATATTAGTGTCTGACATCCTACCCTTCAGAACTAACATCCCACTGCCTGACCTGCTGTAGTCTGTCTGTGTAGGCCTGGGGGGGGGGGGTTAACCATAGCCATCATTCAGGGGCCATAGCACAGGCTCTGTTGGGGTTTGTCTACACCTATCCTGCTAGCTGAGACTGTTGTTGGGTATGTGAACTGCCCTGACTGGCATGTGTGAGTCATATGGACACACATGTCGCCCAGCACATTTCCTGCAGTGGGTTTTGTCACACTGTGTAGTACTGGCTACTATGGCGACTCCAGTATGTGTTACAGATGTCATGGTGCCACTATGGGTGTCTACTTTCTGCTGCCATAACATTCAGCCACCCAATTCTCTTGCATGCTCACATCCATACCATAGATACAGATGATGACATATTCTACTCCATTTGGTAATTGGTAGGTTGATTGACTTACCTTGGGGGTGTGCCAGAATTGCGGATGGTGCTGGAGGGCTGCTTATGTCGGATGCACATAGTACATTCCCTATACATGGTTGAGCATGGGTGGTGTCATGTTTGGCATCCCTTTTACTGTATGTCAGAAAGAGAGGTGTCATTCCCTGGCTCCCTACTGTGTCAGTGTATGTGCTATGCGTTGTCTCTTTGCTGCAGCCTCAGCATACTGGGCATGCCTCCATCTGCCTACTGGGGCAGGCTCAGGTTGTTCCTCCTCTGAGTCACTCTGTGCCTGTGCAGGCCTTGGCATTGGTGGGGGGGCTGTGTGGCCCTGCCCCATGCTGTTCCTGCTGTTTTCGCAGGATCATATTGTGTAGCATGGCACATACCATAACAATTTGGGTACATATAGTTGGTGAGTACTGCAAGGCTCCACCAGATGTGTCCAGAGCCCGCAACTGTGACCTGAGCATCCCAAACACATGCTCTATTATAAGTTTGGTATGTGCGTGTGCCTCATTATGGCATTCTTGTTCAGGTGTGTGTGTGCATTTCTGATGGGTGTCATCAGCCAAGGCTCCAGTGTGTAACCAACATCCCCCACTAGGTGACCGTAGGGAATGTCCCCACTGCCAAATCTCTGGTACAGCTGTGTCAGATGCCATATGTGGGAATCGTGATAGCTTCCAGGGCAGCCAGCACACACATTCATTATAATGCCCTGGACATCACAGATGACCTGGCAGTTAATGGAGGGGATGCCCCTATGGTTGATGTAGGCCCTACCCTGATCACCCACTGCCTCAGGGTATTGTGCTATTTGGTGGAAGAGACGCATATTGCTGGCCAACACCTCATGGGTGTTGGGGAAATATATGTGCTCACTGGCATGTGCTGACATGGCATCCAGGAACTGGTGGAATACTCTGGATGCTGATGCCTGTGAGATTCCCATGATATCCCCAGTTGAGCGTTGGGAGGTACCTGTGGCTAGTATTCCTAGGCTTACACATACCTTGGTATCCACTGGGATGGGTTCCCCTCGGTCAGTTTGGTGTGCTAGGTGTGGCCAGCACAGCTCAACAATTTGCTGTAGGAGGTCTCTGTTCACCCTATAGCGCTCCACTATCTCCAGCTCATGTAGCCCCTGGTAGGTTACCCTGGATCTGTACACTCTTCTCCATCTCCTCACTGTAGGTTGATTGGCAGCATTCACATCCTCACCACACTCAGCCTCTTGCACATGTTGTTCTATGTTGCCTGCTGCAGCCATCTCATTTTGTAGGTTTGTTTGTTAAAAGTTCCCCGCTTGTATACACCGGTGATGTAGAGTGTGGGAAAAACCAGAGGGGAAGGTGTTTGCTTCATTTACAGTAGTGTTCTGTGCTGGGCTGGACTGCTGCCTGTGTTATTGGCTGATTCTGATATATTTCACCTGCCAGCTATGCTAGTTCTCCTTGATTACCATCCTACTGCTGTTTTCCCTTCCCATTGCCTTTCTTTTTAAGCCTGGGGGCGCACCGTACAAACAGAGTGCTCAAATTTGCACAGTGCTGCCATTTCCTGGTTTAACTTTATTTTTTTTTCACCCGTTTAGGTAATGTAAAGAGTGCTAGGCAGATTCAGACATACCCCCTAGCTTAGCTGTGCTAAGCTAGGAGCAAACCCAAGCTACAGGGCTCCAGTCCGCTTACAGTATGCCTGACACACACCCCCATGATGTCACCTAACTCCTAGGCTTGCACCAAGCTATTCCTACTCTTACACTGTTGGGACCTGACTATCATGCTTGGGAAAACTGGGATTCACTATCATTCCCCTCATTTGAATAGGATTGCCTGCTAATGCATAGTTACATGTCTCACACTGAGCCTCCCCCCTTAGCTACCACTACTCACTGGCCATGTTGTCTTCTGCCTGCCATTGACTTGCATGGCAGAATTGTGATTTTAGTTAGAATTCTTGATTTAGGTTTATTTTGTTATTTTCCCCCTGATCCCGTTTGCGCACTGCTGCCCTATACTTAAACAGCCAAGATCGGCCAAAAAAGAAAAGTTGATTTTTTTATTTTTTGGCATGTTTGCAATGCCAATGGCCTTATACTTGGCCATTGGCATGCTTACTATATGATATGCAGCCTTTATTTAGAGCTGTCACAGCTCAGTTTTGGAGTTTGCAGAAATGTACTCATTTACTAACCGAGTACATTTCTGCAGATTGCACTTATCCTGCACGGCCGGTTGCAAGCTTCCTGGATTGCAAAATCACCTCATTTGCATGGATTTCTCCTGCAAATGGGGTGATTTGCATACAAGGGCTTAGCCCGTGCAGGACTAGTGCAGGAGCGCTCATGCACACCCCTGCAGGCTGTTCCTGGATCACAGGGCAGACATATTACCTGCTAGAGGTCCTGCACTGATCTTGCACACCGTGCAAGGCATAGAGAATCCAGGAGATAGTCTTTACACAATTGCATAAACTAGCTATAAAGATTACCTGAGCCTCCTTGGGAAACAATTGAACGTGTTCCTAGCATGGTTGGTAAATGTGGGTGTATTCTCAGGGAAGGGTGTTTATTAGGAAAGGATAACTCAGTGTCAGTAGACTGAGAGAAGATGATTAAATTCCTGTAGATCATCAGTAGCTGGATGGCCATTGGTGCAGTAGATGGTGTTGTTTGTAGTAGAGGAGGCTCAGTTTACATACCTAGTCAGAAGGTTATCCTGCCTCCAGAACTTCTTTGTCTGCACTATTATTTCAGTCCGTAACTTTGGAGGCAAGAAGCACTTTTAGCTACGTTTCAAACTAGTGAATGCCAGTCATGAGTTTTTGAATTAAACATTTATTTCTGGTGGGCATCAGGCTTCATTCCCACATTTAAGAATGGCATTTATTTTGTTTGTTATCCATTTGTTTTAATGAACTATCTGCTGGGCCGGTGTTAGCATTTTGGGGGCCCCCAGCATATGTCAAGTTGGGAGCCCCCTAGGCACTTCCAGTCTACATATCACCCTATCACTGATACACCTCCTAAGCAACCTATTGGTTCATGCTACAAACTGACTGACCTGTAGCTATAGTGCTCTTAATTACAACAGGCCTGTGTACCACACTATGTTGGCCCATCTCACAAAGGGACATTTACAGTTACTAGAATTTATTTGCACCAATGATACATTGCAGGAACTTTATGTACAGAACTGGACTTAGGTGAAATGGCACCCTAGGCATACTGTTTCAGCCACCCAAAACACACACACACACACACACACACACACACACACACACACACACACACACACACACACACACACACACACACACTCTCTCCAATCTTCCCCCGATCGCCCCCCCCCCATCTTGGGCTTCCCATGCTATACACTTTCTTCTTTTTCTCAAATTTTGCTTTACTCTTCAGCTTTTTCAATAAGCTGCATCTTCCTATATGCTCTGAAATGCATTTTAAAGTTTTGTTTTCTTTTTACACATCCTTTTCATCCAATGATGGCTTGAACAGAAATTTTGATTAAGGAAAGAAATTGTGTTGCTGTTCAGCTTCAGTTTTCATTGCATCCTTTCAACACACCTTTCCTGACCATGCCCGTGCAGTAATAATCATTTAAGAAATAACTAAAATAACCCAGGGCTCAAGAGGCCATATGGTTATGCATGTTTTGAAATATATTTAGGGCAATTTTCCAACTTTTTAATCCAGGTTGTACCAAAGGCTTACTGTTCAAAGATGACAAAATAGTAACTCAGGATAAACTAACAAGTCAATTGCTGTCTGGATACACAGGTCCTATCTTGGAACTGCCTTCCTCCCTAACCCCCCAAAAAAGACTGCGTATGCATCCCTCTGGTGTTAGACTGGGATGAAAGCAGAGATTCAAATTTCTACAGTCATGTGTTTCAAATGAATGCTGACATACTTATACATAGCATGCCTCCTCATTCCTCAACCCAAATTGTCAAAGGCCGCTATCTGCACACATGCTTGAAGTGTGATTGTGAGGAAAGTGAATAAAATAACTTTGCTGCTCCTAGACAGTACACTACCCCTGCACAAACTATAGTAACCTTCTTTCTACACCTCTGATGTATGTCAGAAAAGTAAAAGAAAAGAATGACCACACTGTCCTGAGCCCAAACACAAGCTATAATAACCTCATGTGCACTCCTCTAAGGTTTGACTGTGATGACAATTAAAGAAGTAATAACCACACAATCCACCCCCTGCCCACAAACACACATACACACACACACACACACACACACACACACACACACACACACACACACACACACACACACACACACACACACACACACACACACACACACACACACACACACACACACACACACACACACACACACACAAAACCTACAAAGTTTTCTGTGCACACACATCTGAGCAGAGCTGGTTTTGGAATGGATGCAGCTGAGAGCAGAGGCCATTATCAGATTTATCCTAACAGGGTCATATCAAACCCCTGTTCAGGTTAAAGAGCATAATCAGAAAATTAATACATTTTTCCTCCTCATTTTCCCCACCCAGCAACAGCCTTTTTGGGGCCCCCCACACAGTCAAGGATGATTAAGCGAGCCCCATGTTTCCATTTATACAGTCTGGGGAGTGGGGGCTCCCAGACTTTTAGAAGATCTAAGTGTCTGAATGTTCTGTGATATATTTTATTCATTACTTTTGAAATATAATTACTTGCTAGATACATTTTTAACTGATACACAGAAGAGTCCTGGCATTACTGGCTGTGTATACAGATAAAAATCACTGATATTTTTTACACACACACACACACACACACACACACACACACACACACACACACACACACACACACACATATATATATATATATATATATATATATATATATACATAAGCCATAACAATACTAGTTTTGTACTTATTTCAGCAAATAGCAATACACTGTGCAACACTGGTATTGTCACACCAGATCAGTGACTGCTGTGTAGCATTCGTCAAGCTGCAGCAGTGTAAGTCGTTTTTATTTACCTTCCCTGATTTTTCTCACAGTTTTGCTCTATCCCTTGTAAAAAGTTTGATTTGCTTGTAAATCATTCAGGATTACAGACAATCAATAAATCCAGACATCACAGTTTTATACTTATTTGTCCAAAAAATGAAAGCAGATGAAAATGGTGTTATACTATTAACTTAATTGAGTTAGTGTAGTACTTGGAATATGTTCATAATTTTGAGCCTTTATTCTGCTATTATAGGTACTGCAATGAATTCTTCTGCAAAGAAGTTGAGAGTTGCTGTAACTGGTGTTCTGTCAGTGTTTATAAAACTCCCTGAAAAAGAAAACCATCCCTGAAGCATCGTAATTTCTTAAAATCCAAGGTTTGCGCTGATGTCAGTCACTCTGGACTGCTGCTGTCTCCATTGCTTACCTTGCTTATGTTCATTATGAGATTTATCCTAATGGGGTCATACCTCAGACCTGTTCAGGTTAAGGAGCATAATCAGGAAATTAATATATTTTTTCTCATTTTTCCCCAACCAGCAGCAGCTTTTTGGGGGCCCCTACACACAGTCAAGGATGACTAAGAGGGCCCCCTTACAGCCACAGGTATTGCAAGTACCTAAGGTTGGCTATGTTGTTAGTTTTAAAGGAGTGAATGCCCACTAGCAGGGTTTAACCAAGGAAGGGGCACTATGTCAGTGGTAAAATATTAATGGAATTGTAAAGCTTGTTGCTTAATAAAATACTATTACTATAACCCAAGATTTCTTTGAATTTTAAAGGAGATATAAATACAAGTCATTACCCACCTGGTTTATTAAGTACACAAGATTGTTGCACTAGCTTTTGTTGGTTTGACAGACCTGCTGCAAAATATCAGGGTAAGGTAACCTGCTGCGGTTTGTCCCCCCCCCCCCCCAGGAACAAGGGGCCCCCAGTGACTGCAGGGTTCGCTGGTGCCTAAAGACGGCTATGACTATCTGTAATCTTGTTATGGTGAAGAAGAGTTTATTTTGAAGCCAAAGAAGTATGGAATGAGAGCTTTAGTTGCCTATTTGAAGGCTTGACAAGATAACACTAGGTTCCAGTTTATGTTTGTTAGTTGTCTGTGTAGATAGAAAAAGTACTTTGCTGACTTGGATCTAGAGATAATTTTGAAAGAGATTGGGTTTTAGTCAGATCTTTAATTTTGAGGGTTGTTGGTCAGTGGGTACTTATGGTAGGGGGCCAGAGGTAATTTCAGAGATATTACTTGTCATGTTTGTAATGAATAACTTGAGAAGTGAATGGTTCGCTAATCAGATGTTTTACTTGAGTAGTTTGTTCATTAGTTGTGCTAGTTCTAGTTCAGACTGGAATTAATCAGTGTTGTTTTTATGATAGCTAAGAAGTTGTGGCTTAAAATCCTCCAGAACAACAAGAGTTTTACAGTGAGAAGCTGCATCTCATATGATAGTAATGGATTGTTGAAATTTGCTTGAGGAGGAGGGTGGTGTGTAACAGGCAATAGTCATGTGAAGAAGCCACCCTTTTTTAGAGGTAGGCTGACTACTGACCAATTCTGATCATATTATGTGATGGGTGTAGCTTGTATTTGGATAGTTAGTTATAAGTTAGTTCTGTACAAGGTAAGTTTTTTCACTACATACTCTCTAACCTGGTCATGAGTTTGAGATGTATTTATAGCATGTATAGTAAATAGGCAAACACCATGGGTGTTGATATCAGATTCACTATATCTGCTATTTGTGAATGTAGAAGTCAGTCAGTTTGTTACACTTTGTTTTTCATGCCACTGGCATTTGCAGACAGCAACATAAAGGGGTGGTTTGCTTGTAAGGCAGCAGATATAAAAGAAGAGAAACTTTACTACCATTCTATGATTTCTTATAAAAGAATAATTAACAATAAATGGGTTAAATATGTAAAAAACTTTTGGCTATTTATGAGAACTGGTATTAGTCTTTTAATGTGGAATGTTGTATTTTATTAATTGTGGGAAGGTAAATTGTTGGGGTAGAAAGTATTCTGATCTTTTGTAGTATATTAGTTTTGTTAGGTGAAGTAATTTATAAGTACACTGGGGTCGTTGTTTTTGTCAGTTTGTAATTCAAATATGTGATCTTATTGACATAAATGGGTGGCAGTTTTGAAAGATATTTTGAAGAAAGAAGTAAGAAAATAGATGTGATAGTAAACAATATGCATGATTTAGGGTAGGTTGGGCTTGATATTTAAAGTGGATGCCTTGTCTGGGTAAAGAAGATTATGGTAATGATGGTACAGTGGGATGTAATGACTGTGTTTGTTTGAAAGATAAGTGATGGTGCACCAGGTGTTTAATTGGTCAGTAAGAGGTAGGTGTGTTTTGTGGCAAGAATGAAGGAACTTATAAAGGGTGGGCGGGAATGATGATAGGGTGAGGGGTGAAGTATAGCTGAGTGCAATTAGGTGCAGTTAAGTGGGGCCCTCACTAGCAGCCTACCCCAATGAAATCAGTTGTCAGTTCAGATTGTTAAGAGAAGCACAGAGATCACTTTTCATCAATTAGCTATGGTAAGCAAATACATGAATGATGATTGTTAGCACCATCTACGTATGAGCTATGAGTACAACAGTGTAGTAGAAAGATTTCCTGTGGGACAGCTGCAGGGATTAATGAATCTCCAAGAGTTACAGCTGGGGAGGTTCCAAAATGATAGGCTGAAAAGTTAACCTAGACTGTGAAAAATATTCACATTCTTCCAAAACTCTCTACATCCCTTTTAAATGTATATCAGCCATTTACAGTTGCTAAGGTTTAAAACTGAATAGTATATTCCAAATATAACCATCATATGGCAGTTTGCAAGTGATCTTTGACATGAGATCCCTTGAACATTTGGTGAGGGAAGAAACCACGGAGGGTGACTTTATTCAAAAGCCTGTAAAAAAATCAGATGTTGAGATTAGGTTCAGCATAAAACCCAGATCCTAGCAATAATAAATTAGTAAACAATAAATTCTATCATGAAAAAATGTGCATAATATTTTGGCAAAATATATAATAATATGACAGTTATCAACAGCAGTTTTTCTTTAAATTCATTGTCCCAACTACCTAACAATGTCAAGCATGCTGTAATGGTATCACATTTTGAGCTAATCTGAAGCAGTCACTGAGTTAAAAAATTTAGACAAATACATGAGTAAATATGTGAATTGGTGAGAAAGTACTGACAATACAAAATGCAAGGAAATTGGTAACAATAAATGCATAAATACGCAACATAAAATTCAGTAGGCATTTAACATATCACTGTAAGACCTTGGCTGTAAAGTATTATTATAGTTCTAAACAGACATATGCTATTAACAGGCAGAAATTAGCCATGCTTTCAAACTCTGATACATAGTCAATATTACCAATAAAGTAACTGTAATTTAAACAAAATTCACATCAACTTACACAGTCTGCGACTTTCTGATTGCTGATAGTGTGGATAAAATAAAAATGGTAAATGATTTATGGCATTTGTCATTGCAAACTATGAATTCACAAACCAAGAAACCAGAAACCAGGTAAAGTATTATTGACTGAAGTCAGTCCCGTGACTCTAATATGATGACACAGTAAGTGAAAACACCTGCTTAGAAAACTGAAGTAAAAAGATACAGAGATGCTCTACCAAAAGTTAGTGAGACAGAGGGCCCTTGTTTTGGGGAAATTAAATGCTGAATAATTCATTTAACAAAGTGAGTTGCAAAACCTCTTTATAGGAAGGAAAGTAAAATGTTTAGACAAGGGACTATCCTTAGAAAATGAGTAAACATCTGATAAGGTCAGTGGCTACATTACTGAAGCTGAATTCCAGGCTTGTGAAAGATAATGCACATTAAGAGAAAAAGCTAGAACAACTATATTGTTAGAACATGGGCTAAATTCTTGGCTAGGCTTGTAAGGGCCTGAAGGCCAATAGCCTAGTAACGTCCTATGATCCTATGATCCTATTCACTAGGCACACTCTGCAACAGTCACTTGATGTGATATTGTAACTTAGTATGCTAGAAAAGCAGACACAATAATGACAAAACATATGTTGCCACAAAGAATCAGCAGATAAAGATGGGCAGGGTTTACACAGGGTGAAAGAGATGGCAAAGAAGATGTAGCAGTTGTGACAACTTAGAATGATGGGATTCCCTCACTATTCATATACTGCACATCATGTTCAATCAGGACAGTGCACTGTACATTATCTAGATTTAGCCCATATACTAAAAATGTTCTTCTCCAGATTTTGTTCTCTGTTTTCACTCAGTGGAACTATTTATGGCTGACTTTGGGTCACTGTGTGCCCAGCTACCCAATTTGCCTATACTTGGAAGTTTTCAAGCTGTTAAAGCACCTGACGTGCCCATGTTCTGAGGGTCTCCTTGTTGTAGGAGAGCTCTACACATGGGAGACTACCCAAACACCATGTGTAAGTTCTCAGAGTATCCATTCACCACACACTCCTGAGTGGGATGGGACCAGGTGAGGGGATATCATCCTGCTGTTCACGGTGGTGTTTCTGCATAAGTCCTGCCTCTCACTGACATGCTGGGCTCATGTCATTGAGAGGGATGTATGCAATGGTGCCATGAGGGAAATGCTCCCCTATTCCTAGTGATATATTCCTCATGTTCCTGCCTCCCTACACAGCAGTACCAGGAGTTCAGCACTACGTCAGTACCACCACTGCTACAGGTGTCATGCCCAGGTATGCCCAGCATATCCCCACACTCTTCTCATGAGAGACATGAGCAGACACAGCCTCACTATTTTTCTTCCCTTTGAGCCACTTCAAACATATGCCTGAGTCAATACTCAAACCTTGGGTCACATGGCACATAGATAAGGATTTATCACACTATACCATAGAGCTGTGCTTTACCAAAAATGTAAATAAGTTTTTGTTTTAACGTTTATTCATTTTAGTGCTGTTGTCCATCAAAACCTGACATTATGACAAGCTGAGAAAGTTTTGCATCATGTAATTGAGATATGATGGGTGGCTCAGGTGCAAATGGTGCTGGTGATATCAAGTCAAGGTTATTATACTACTGCAGTAAATTTATCACAAACTGTACAATGGAAGTTCAAAGTAGCACACGTAATGATTAAATGAATAAGGTAAAAAAAAAAATATATATATATATATATATATATATATATATATATATATATATATATAAAATATTCTGCAATTCGCAGCTCATGTCTTTGCATATTTCATACTTGATGATAATGTTATTCCTAACTATTTGTTAAAAAGTTGTAGAAGACCAAATACATAATGTTGTAGACTTATCTGTCATCTTGTAGTATGCATCATGAATCCATCAAATGATACAAAGTGGAATGTCTTATGAAAAATATGGAACAAGGTTAACTTGTCAAAGTCATGAGACATGTCTGGTTAGTGCCTTTCATAGACTGGTCCGTTTGTCTGCCAGCACAGCTGACGTTGGGCATGGCTTTATTCAGAAGTTAAACTCTTTAGCCAGAGGTTAAACTGACACATTAAAATTACAGTCAGAGATCATTGCAGACAGTATGTAAGGCAAAGAAAAATAAGCTGGTCTCAGTTAAACAATGAATGAATTTGGGTACAGAGAAACAGACATGACCTTGCTGTTCATCCACTGCAAATTAGACACTTACTATCAATGACATTTTTGAGTCTGACTTCTCATAATTGGATCAGTTTGAGGAACAAATGAAAAGGCTTGTCTAAACACAATGTTATTTTTTTAAAAAAATAAAAGGAATTTATAATCTAAGCCATTACGTTCCTGGTCTTTTCAGCTGGTCTCCCACTTTGTGGTCTGGGCACTGATGTAAAAATAATCATATCTTCAGAAAATAAAAAAGTGCATATCTGTGTATCATGGTCAGATCTCCCAACTGTTCCTGTTTTGTAGAAATGTTTCTGTTTTCAGGCCTGATTTACCCCTGCACATAATGCACCTATTTTGAAGGTATATCCCTATGTTCAGGCTTGATTTACCCCTTCACACAATTTTATGAATCCCCCTCATTGCAAATGATTTCTGTAGCTGTCTAGTACACAGAAAAAAGCACACCTCATGACCAACATACTAGTGGCAACAATAATTTAAAGAAAGAAAACACCCATTTTACATTTCCCTTTTTCAGAGGCAAAAATAAATTACCTTGTGTGGTAGAACGTTGCAAGGCAGTCTACAGATTTACACTATTGCTTTAATAAAATAATATGCTTATTTTCCATAATTTTGTCACTCTCTGTTTTTTAACTTTTTTCTGAGTAGTATTCCACATTCCTACAGGAAGCAGGAAGAGTTATCTGCTATTTGGGATTGAATTTTATGCTAATTAGATACCCAGATGTTTGGTTGGATGTTCCTACTTATCAAGGTCCTTTGTTCCTATCCTCTTTTCAATGTGTACAGATTGAAAGGTATTACCTGGGCCACTGATTACCTGCTCCACTCTTGAGCAAGCAGGTACTAGAATAAGCAAGTACCAGAGAAATCAGGTACCCAAGAAAGCAGGTACCAGAGTAAGCAAAACTCAATGAATTTTAAGTACATTGAATTAGATGCTTAGCATTCAGTGATTTATTTTTCTTTCACATGTGTAAAGATGCAACAGGTATGTTGTGTTACAAACTGAAAGAAAACCTTCCTTTTTTACTGCTGAATACAGACTACAAATTATGGCATTTTATCACTCTACTCCCACCCAAATGCAATATGCATTGATACAGAATTAAATGTTAATCATTTTTCTGCTGCCCTGTACTGACTGCTTTTACTGTATATTTGCTACATCAATGAACTGCAGATGTAGCACTGCAAGTAAAACCAAATTCGCATTTGTGTGAGTTATACTGATCACTGACAACCTGGAACATTTGTGTTCTGCTCTCCTGTACAGTGAATGCATCAGCTTGCAGTATAAAATCAGAAAGGTGCTTTCTTTTGTTAATAAAATCTATTTCTTGTAGATACCATTAAAAATCTGATTTACTAAGGGTTGCCTGCTCTTTCTGTTTCCATGTAGTCTCAGCATTCTACAATTATGATCAGAAGATATCCTACTCTTATGTGTACCCCCTTATGTAAAAATATGTGTATATACTCTTGTCTTGTAGAGATACCGATTTGTTCTGCCGGAAGTCTAATGTAAGTGGCAGTAAGATAAGGCTTGGAAAGTAATACTCATAAATATTTTTCCTGACTTTACTGCTAGCTCTGAGCATCTTCATGCAATTTCCTAAAAACTTTGTCAATAATGCAAAACAGACAGTGAAAAAAACAACCTTTTTTGTGATTAACAGTCACGAAAAATTATGGTTGTCTTTGTCTTTTCAATTTCCCTGAAATATTTAATAAAGGAGGCTTTGTTTTTCAAGCACCATGATAAAAATGGAATGGGCCAATGAATGACTATTACTTTTTGTTACAATTGTTACAATATATTTTAACTGCTAATAAATGATATGTCTGAACCCCCTATGAATAATTATGTGTTGTATTATCGACTTGTGATTACATTAAATGAATTGAAAGGTCTAAAACCTTGGTAGGTCACAAGATCAAAACAGTAACAGCCCTAAGGTCACAAAAAAGTTTTGTGAACAGCAGACTTCCCTGTACCTCCAATATGATGGCAAGTCCCCACACCTCCAAACTTTATACATACTAACTCCAAGGTTGCTCAAACTTGGAAAAAAAGGTGAAACCAGGGAAAATGCATAAGACTCATCTTCTGCCTCTTTTCTGAATCCAGTAAACTATAAACAGATGCAATAAGTGACCTAGCTAGACTTACTTTCCCTCGCTCCTTATTTGTTTTTCTTCTTTTCAACTATTTTCTTTCATTCTTACTACACTTCTCTAATTTTTTCACAGTATTACTTACGTGTCATTTCCTTTTTACCTTATCCCTTCATTCTGCTCTTGCTGTTAATGAGTATTCTTTTCATTCTTATAATGTTATTAGCTAGTCATTGTTTCATTTTACCTTTTCACTACATTTGTATATTTCCTATGCTGACCCTGAAATTAGCTTGTTTTGTATGAGTGCTCTATCCTGGTTAGCATATCTAAATAAATTCATAAATATGTGTATATTCTCCTGGTCTGCACTTTACCCTTCCCTGAATTCATTTCTAGCCTCACTCATAATTGCCTTTCCTAGTGCACCTGCCCTGTTTTACTGTCTTCAGACTCTTACATATTAATATTTTTTATGTTTTGCCCTGCTTTTAGCTGCTAGTAATACCTCTTTCTCTCCCCCTCCAAAGCCCCTCTCTATTGTAGCTTATTTTAAGCATACAGCACTAGGTTTGCTTCAAGTAAATCTACTTGTGTAGCTTGAGGCCGGTGCCCTTTTGTAAGCTTACTTCTGCTCATATTTTATTTCTTTTTATTTTATTTCTGGTGACTATATCTTTAGAAACTTTATATCCTTGTCTCTCAAGCTAGTTTTTCACTATCTTTTTCTGATTGTTTCTATGACTTCATCTTGACCAGGGTGCTAGCCCCGCTCCATTCGCTCCCCTACCCTACCCCCATTCCCACCCACACCATTACAATTACCTTTATACCTAACTATCCCTCCCCTTCCTGTCCCACTAGCCACTACAATTCCACTTCCTGCCTATTGCCACAACCACCTTACTAATATGTCAATCTTGTCAACACCACTTCCTCTATACCACTGTCTCTCTACCTACTCTATCTGACCATATTTTATTCCATGTATTATTTTCTAATATCTTCTACACTACTCCTTAATCTGTCTATCTCCACCTCTTACCACTCCAATCTCTCTGACCCACTCCTATGTTCACCAACATCTGACTCATACAACATATATCCAACTACTTCATATTTTACTATCTCCCCTAATCTTTTTACTACCTCTACCTCAAGTCTATATAAACTATCCATAATACAGGTTTTTAAACCTTCCCACAAAGCTAAGTCAAAACTATACAAACTCCATCTAGCATCTACTACACACTCTCTCCTCACTAAAAACCTACTTTGTTCTGGATATATCCATCCCAACCATGGCCCCTCTTCTCTCCCCAAAACTACCTCTACACTGTCCCCATCTTACTCCTCTAACAGTCACCAACCTCAGTCACAACAATCATCTCCATTCAAATACTTAACTATTTACTCATTGAATATTCAGAGTCTAGCAAATAAAGTCACTGAGCTGCACTTATGGATAGCTCTCAATACCCCTCACATCCTATCCCTATCTGAAACCTGGCTTAAGCCACAAATCTCAAATTGTGAAATACTCCCACCAGGTTATAATATCTTCCGATCTGATAAACCTGTAAAAAAAAGGTGGTGGTGTGGCCATCCTCTACTCAAACATTCTTAACCTCTCACCATACCCTTCCCCAATTCCTGACTTCCTCCCAGCTGAAATCATGATCCTTAACTGCCATCTAAATCCCCACAAAAAAACTTGCAATTGCCTCTACCTTCCTCCTGGTAACAATCTGCCTATTATTAAAAACATCCTATCCTGGTTCTCCCACAACATACCATATGATACACTTATCCTTGGTGATGTCAACATTGATTGGTCCAAACTCACAACTGACTCCCCCCAACTCAGTATCCACCTACACGGCTTCCACCAACTTATAACATCTCCCATTCGCTTCCATAAAAATTCCACTTTCAGCTCCATCATAGACTGGATCCTTACCAATTCCCCCCACCAATACCACAATCCCACCACCTTACCTGACTCCCTCAGTGATCATCTCCCTACCACCATCTTAAGACACTACTCCCATATTCCTAAAACCCACTTTATCAAAGACTTTCAGTTCATCCCAATTTAACTCCATTCTCCACAACATAGATTGGTCCATTCTAAAACACCTCCCCCTAAACAACGCTGTAAGCACTTTCAATAGCATCTTCATGAATACTCTAAACGCCTTAAGAAGATCAGAGTAAACTCAAACCATGCTCCCTGGCTCTCCAAAGAGACTAGGTCCCTTATGAAACAAAGAGATCATGCTTGGAAAACCTGGACTAAAACTAAACAACCACATTTTCTTCAAAAATACAGACAACTGAGGAACCTTGCAAAAAAAACTACAACTAATGACAAAAAGTTATACTATAGCTCTGCTCAGCTTAACAACAAATCCAATCCTCGAATATTTTGGTCAACTCTCAACAACATCCTCTATCCTGGAAACCCCTCTAATCCCTCCCCAGCTACCCTCCTGAATAAACACTTTATCTCTTCCATCCAAAATATGGTAACCTCTAAGCCAAACTCTACTTCGACACCCACCTCTCCAAGTCCCACTAACACAACTTTGTTTTCTTTTGAGCCAGTTCCCATTACTTACATCAAATCTCTACTACTCAAGCTAAAACCTTGCTCTCCTTCCACTGACAATCTATCTCCTACATTCCTCAAACTTGCTGCTGACTCAATTGCCTATCCTGTATCTATACCAATTAATCGATCTATTCTGGAATCAACTGTCCACACCCTTTGGAAATCTTTCTTCATTATCCCTCTTCATAAAGGTGGAAACTCCACTGACCCCTCAAATTACCGACCCACTGCCATTCTGTCCCCCCTCTTCAAGATATTAGAAAAATGTATTCACTCACAGTTTCTCAATCACCTCCTCACAGACCACTTACTTATCCCTACCCAACATGGATTTCGTCCTCACCACAGCACCACCACTGCCCTCCTCTCCTTCATTCATATCATTGCAGAGGCCCTAGACAACAATAAACTCATTTCCTGTCTCTTCCTATATATCTCCAAAGCCTTCGATACCGTCTCTCATCCTCTACTACTATCCAAACTTGCAAATCTCCACCTATCCCCCTCCACACTTGCCTGGTTTAATAGTTACCTATCTGGCAGGGAACAATCTGTCAAATGGCTCTCATCCTCCTCACCTTTCCTTCCCATCTCCACTGGTGTTCCCCAAGGCTCCATCTTGGGACCCCTTTTGTTTAACATCTTCACCAATGATCTGTACACCTCATGCAAAGAATCCTCCCTTATTCAGTATGCTGACGACTCCACAATTATATCCATCTCAAATAACATTCCTGAACTATACTCCCTGACCCAACAGGTCCTACTATCCACTGAACAATGGCTCTCTCACAACCTATTGATCCTAAATCTCAAAAAGACCAAACTCCTACTTTTCCTTTCCCATTCTCTTTCTCATCACAAAGCCTCCTTTTTTATTACATCTTCTAACAATACAAACATCCAACCTGGCACCCACACAAAACTCCTAGGGGTCATTATCGATGACGAACTCAAGTCCAACCTACACATACTCCAGTGTATAAAAAAACAAACCAGAAACTAGGTCTGCTATATTGGAACAAAAAATTCGTAACCCCTGAATCTAGACTTACCCTGGGCCAGGCACTTCTCCTCCCTTCCCTCTTATATGCCACCCCAGTTCTTACCAATATCCAGGCCTCCACTCTAAACAAACTGCAACACACTTACCATAAAATAGCCAGATTCATTACTAACTCCCCATACAACTCACACCACTGCATTTCTTTAAACTCTCTTCAATGGCTTGAACTTCCCCAGTTTCTGCTATCTTATCAGTTTCATATGCTACACTCTATTCTTTATAAACCCTCCTTCTGTCCATCGCTATCTTCCTTAGTCTCCATCTACATCCCATCCCGGACCCTCCGTACTTCTAACCAACAATTACTTGATATCTACCACCCAAAAAGGTCAGTAGGCAAACTACTCTACAAACACTCCCTTGCTCATGCTTGGAACAAACTTCTCCTTGACTTACGTTCAATCTCCCACACCTCACACTTTAAAAATGAACTAAAAGCTTATTTTCTCAAATCCAGAACCTGCCCTTGCCATGACCCTACCTGGTCTTCCTTCCCTTTATGTACCCTCAAAAGGACCATACTTAGTACCTCATTACACCTTCTCTCCAATGTGTCTACTATGCATTTGCACAATTTTATACAAGCAAAAAATGTTTATTGTTGACCTGTTGAACTATATCAATGTAAAATTGTTACTTAGCTTCTTTTTAATGCAACTTCAACTTTATGCATGTAACCCAACATATGTGAATCGTTTTGCTATAACTGATATTATATCAATATTGTTTAAAATTGTACTTGTTTTAAAATATGTTACTGGAGCTTTTCTCTTCGGGTCTGCACTGAAAATGGGCCACAAGCCCAGTTGGACAAACCCGGTTAACAAATGTCAATAAATAAATAAAAATAAATAAATAACATTTGTGGATTGTCAACAACAGGAGACTTGCAATATTCCTGTTTTGCTGTCTCAATTCCCAACAAAGCAGGATGTGACAAAGCTTAAGTTTCCCATCCTGTCTACCTCACAGATGATATTTGTCTTTTGTTATCAGATGTAATGCTAGTCTGCAGTACTGGCATAATGGGAATTCATATTGGTTGGGTCTGCTAATAAACTGCAAACATTTGCCTGTGAGTACACAAAATATGGATCACGACATTCCAAATGGACATTTATCTGAAAAAAATGTTTATTTGGGGTGATGTCCTGTAATTCATTGTAATCACTTCCAGTGTTATCATTATGCAAAGAAAATGCACATTGCTTGTTCTTTACAATAAATCAGGTATTTGCTATCCTTCTTTCTTTTGTGAATTTCATTCAAAACTGTAGCACTTTCAAAATGCAGTGCTCAAATTTGATTCGAAAAAAGGAATGACTCCCTTTGGATTCTGACTGTTAAATGTTGTACTCATTTTTGTTGGAAGCAATCCTGGTTTTCTACACAATTTACAGAAAAAGTGAAACAGCCCTAGGAGACTGTCCATAACTGTGTAAATGGTCTGTATGCTCATCCCAAAATAAAAGTTCAGGCTTGAAGTACAACCAGGTCATTAAATCCATAGTCAGTATCTTCATGCTTTTACCAAGGAAATTTTATTTCAGTGTTGTATTTTGTAGTGGTGGAGCATGTAGGCTAGATTAAAAATGGAACTGAATAATTGTCCTTTCATTCATTTTTCTAACCATTTGGCCTGGCAATGATGTGGTGGTAACAAGGTGAGTGGACCAGTTTAAACTTCCCTATGTAGCTGATCTACAGGATCCCCAGGCAAGACGAAAGACAGAATTCTCCCAGCATGTATTGGGGCTGCTTTGGGCCCTTCTCCTAGTGGTCTATACCATGCGCATCTCTAGTGGGAGTCACATTGGAGGTATCCTCAGTAGGTGTCCAGACCACCTCTGATGACTCCTCCCAACACAGAGTAGCAGCTTTACTGTAAAATTCTCCCAAACTATCAAGCTCCTTGTTTGTTATGAAAATTGAGCTCTCATCCATGTGAAAGAACTTTATTGCTGACACTTGCATTTGTGACCTCATTCTTTCAGTCACAATCCAAACTTCCTCATCCTGGGTGAGGATGGAAACAAAGACATCCAATGACTGAGCTCCTACTTCACCTTCACCTTCAAGTACATCATCTTGCAGTGGTACCATTGCTGTCCCTATCAGTTGGCCAGCCTCCTTATCACCGCTGCCTTCACTTATGAGAAAAAAAACACGAGACAAACTCCTGCACTTGGGGTTGCTGCTGTCTCCCCACTTTCAAAGATTGGGCCACTTTTTGTTAAGTAATGAACAATAGCCTCTGATAGAGAAGTACTGATCTGAATCCCACATAGCTTCACATTCTGCAGCAAATTGTTCCATTATGTGCTGGAGCTCACAGTCACCAGATACCAAGAGAAGAACATTATCTGCAACCAGAAAATGTGCAACACCTTCATCTCCCCAAACTGGATGCTTCTCAAACCTCTGCTGTGCCTTGATTTCCACTTCATGGAAATAAGCAACAAGGGAGTAAACAACTTGCTCCCCCTGGTAGAATCATATGGGCACCATGAGTACATATCACTCCAGAAATTAAGATGGGTCTCTTCCTCTGCAAATACAGGGCCTGAATATCATGCAGAACACATTGCAGTACTTCCCTTAAAATAATCGGTGGTACACAGTCACATGCTTCTCCTGGTACTCAAAAAACATGTGGACAGTAGTGGCAAACTCCAGTGACCCTCCAATTTCCATGTAAAGATAAAAGGTTGACTCCCTGCTCCACAACCAGCATGAAATAAGCATTGTTCCTCCTGAATCAGAAGCCCACTTTTGGATAAAGTCTCCTTTCCAGCATTTTGGCATAGACTTTCCCAGGGAGGCTGACCAGTATGATCCCTATAAAACTGTAACATGCTATCCATCTTTCTTACTGAAAATGGAGACTACTGCCCCAGATGGCCCATTTATTTGTCTTTGTTGACTGGGTATTATTCCCACCCTCCACTCAACAGTGAAATAAAAACTTAACCATGACACCTCAATAATATTCAGTGCCTTTCTAGATTAATTTCATCCACACTTACAGTCTTTCCAAAGTGCAACTGTATAACTATTGCAATGATCTTGTCTACAAAAATTGACCAGATCCTTCCAGCTGTTTATGATACTGCCTATTTAGAAAAGGGTATATCCACTGAGTAAGTTCAGGAGTTCCAAAAAATATGTTTTGACCTTCAGGTAACATCTCCAGTCACTGTCAGACTTTATCTACTGTTTCCTCAGAACAATCTAAAACAGTTTATTGTCCCCCAGCCCTATTTGCAGATGCATTGTGTAACTGATTATCAGAACTTCTTTGAAGGACATCCAGACATCAACCTCTGTGACCTCAGTAAACTGCTGATATGCATACTGCTTTACTTTGGTGACTTTGCGAGTGGCTGCCTTCCTAAGCTGTTAATGTCTATCAGTTAAATCCAAAAACTTCCTATTGCTCTACAAAGAAGGTCCCTCTCTTTAACTTGATAGCTTCCATCATTGATGGTGTCCATCAGAAAGACTCAGGGTTATCACAATGATAAGCACTGACCATACTTTAGCCACACCTCCTTACTGCCACTTCAACTTTTCAAGTTTTGAACAGGGTCCCTTCAGACTCAATGGCCCAAACTTTCCTCAATATCCAAGAAAAATAACTTCCACAGATAGAAGTTGAACTTATCCTGTAAAGGAAACATCTTCTAGGCAATCCTGGGATATACTGAGCATATGTCTGGGTTTCCTGGGTCTGTTCAGCTGCTACCCAGTTATCTGACATAAATCTCCACCAACTGTAGTGGTCAGCTGATAGCTCATCACATATTTTGGCCACACTGTCCAGTGCATTCAGCCTCAAGTCTGATGACACAGTTACAATGTCAATCAATGACCTTTTGTCCAACTTGTTGCTATACCAATTACATTTCTGAGCAGATTTCAGTTCAGCTTGTTTAGTATGGAGAGTCTATACCAGTTCACATCTGGCTTTGGTCAGGCAAACCATTCCTCCTTCTTATTCTCCTCCAGGTATTTTCATCATTCATCAAGTAGGCATTGCAGTCCCTTATTAGACCCAGCCTATCAAGTACCACACTCAGTATCTCCAAGAAAGTGGAACACTTCAAACAGCTGTTAAGTGTATAAGCACCATCAAACAGCCTTTTCTTTTCTGCAACTCTCAGTCACATAAACTCCTCACATTTACTGGCACCACCTCCAACTGCACAGCATCCATCTAGGGCTTATTACTATGCCCATAATCACCTGGGACCTCTGAGGGGAGAAACACCAAAGAAGGAGTGACAATCCCTGATCAACATACCTAATTCCGGAATAAGCACTGTGTAAAGGTTAAGGCTAGAAGCATCTACTTGACACTTTCCTAAAACACACACACACTCACCTCTTCTCTACAAGTGTAGGAGCATTACAGACCCCTAGACTCAGCTTCAGTTGCCAGGGTCTGGCCCACCATAATATGCCCTTTTACCTACCACATAAATGGCATCACACCTTACCATTACCCTTCATTTTGCAGGTAGTGAGCAGGTTAGGCAAATCACTCAATTGCCAGACACAATTTGAGGTCTGGCTTCAGGGGTACATCCTGGTATCTACGGTCTGGATGAAGTTCTCTTGGCTCTTTAAATGGCCAATAGTTCATTCTAAAAAATTAAGTTTATCATCTGCTAACAGACTTTATCCTTTACTTTTGTGTTTCATTTCCTCAGTCTCCATTTGACTGTTATGCGACACTGAGCAGGTCACTTAAACATTGTTCTCGGATTATCATGGGGAAAAAGTAACAGTGCAGATGGCCTACCCAGCTAACAAACAAAATAAAACAAAATAAATAAACCAAGAACAAACTGAAGTCACCAAAAAGCACCCAAGTAACTTATAATCCAAAGAAAACAATGCAGTAGGTGAAACAATAAAGCCACAGAGGAGGATCAGACAAGAAATTGTAATAGTAATTTTAAAACAGATTTCGCTTCCAACAAAAGTCAGCACATATAAACGTTCCACATTACGTTTTTGTTTACATATTACTTCATCAGATGTGGGCTCAATGTGAAATTAACGGACTTATAAATCAAATCCCTGTTGACATCATTTAATTAGTCAACCAATAAAATACATTAAAACTCCTTTCAAATGTTTACAAAAAATTTTACAATTATTAGATATGGTTTTAAGATATAACTATATATATTATAAAGGAGAATTTTTCCACCAAATAAAAGGAGTGGCAATGGGGGCAATATGTGCACCATCTTATGCGAACTTGGTCTTAGCATATTGGGAAGAGAAATATGTTATAGACTCGGTTTACAGTCACTGTTGGAATATGTACAAAAGATTTCTGGATGACATATGCATTTTATGGTTGGCAACAGAAGAAGAAGTCTTGACCTTCATGAACTATTTAAACAGCACTACGAGTTTTTTTTAAATTTACTTATAAGTTTAGTAGTGATAGACTAGAGTATTTGGACATTGAAGTCTATAAGAAAAATGAAGGATTTAATTCAAAAGTTTATAGGAAAAGTACTTATTGTAATTCTTATTTAGACTATAATAGTTCACATCCTATAAACTACAAAAGAAATATAATATAAGGGCAATATATTAGATCCAGTAGAATGACTTCTAATGAAGAAGACTTTAATAAAGAGATCAAAATATTGAAGGGGGTGTTTATGAATAGAAATTATCCTGAGAAATTACTCCAATTGGTTGAAAAAGATGTAATAGAAGGAAGAAAAGGAAAATTTCATCCCATCCTTGGGGTTAATAGTGTTTTAACAGCTGCACCTAGGGTGATAAAAGATGAAAAGTTTGATAGAGCTTTAGTATTGGAATACAATGCTAGTTCCAGAGGTGTTAGAGACATCCTAGAAATAGAATGGAATAGGTTTTTAGTTCTTACAGATTTGGACATGATACCTAAAGAACAGCTGAAAGTGGTGTATAAAAATGCTAGTTGTCTGAAAGACCTTTTAGAATGTGATTATGAAGGGAGAAAGGGGTTTAGTAAAAAGAGGCATGGAACCTACAAGTGTGGTAGGTGTGTACAATGTGCATACATTATGAATAGAGATAGCGTCTCTTTATTAAAGAGAAACACAGTATTAAAAAGTAATGAGTTTAGTAATTGTGATTCAAGTGCGGTGGTATACCTGGCTATGTGCCAGGTATGCCAAGCGTTCTATATACGTAAAACAGAACGTAAACTAAAGAGAAGGATATATGAACACAATTACGACATACAGAATGGTAAAGAAACAAATGCATTATTTAGACATAAACAACAATGTCCCATGGCTAATTTCCTCTTCTATGTAATTGAAAAAACTAACATTGATGGGTGAGGAGGCCTATAGGAGGAAAAGATTGAGTATAGAGAACTTTGGTGGCAAATAACATTACAGGCAAACAAATTGTCAGGTTTGAATGAATACATCTATATTGCCCCGGTTCTTAAACTAAGAGTAGTTAAACTATGAGAGTTTATATACAATAAACCTTATTATATTTCCTCCCTTGATCAATACATTAATAATATTAACTTATTTTTATATAATACTGTTTGCACACGTTTTATATTTTAACATTTAATATTTTATAATTGTATTTTAATTTTGCCTTGTTATAAATTTAAATGTTCATTTTACTTTTAAATGAACATTCTTCAATTGTAATTCATCACATTGCTCAGTAGACAGAGTCAACAAATAAATAAATCTGATCTGAAGGAATATAAACTGCCTGAATAGTCACTTGATACTTGATAGCTAGATCCCATACCAGAAATATCAGCCAGCAAAGAAGGTAAGATGTTGTTCCTCCCTGTTTGTTGATATACCACATAACTGTGGCATTGTCTGTGAATACCCTGAGATGCCCCAGAGAGAAGAGAGGATGAAGGCCTGAAGAGCCAGCATAAAAGCTCTCATCTCTTTTATGTTAATGTGCTTGTTCTACTGACAAGGTGACCACACTCACTGAACCCACAGGGAGCCAAACATTGCTCCCCATCCCACATCTGAAGCATCTGTGAACAGATCCTGCAAGGGAAGAGAAGGTCAAAAAGACAGCCTTGGATTCAGAGACAACTACTGAATCCACCACAGAAGTTCTTTCTTGAGACACGGGAGAAGAGGAACTGTAAAGTCTAGAGGATGCACATGCTGAAGCCACACCAACTTCAAAAACTGCTGGAACTTCCTTATGTGGAGATTGTCCACAGGGAGCATTGGAATGGTGGAAGACATGAACCCCAGAGCTCTCAGAAACTCCCGGGCTGTAATGGAGGCCAGGAGAAGAAGAGTTTTAAAGAAAGAAATGAAAGTTAAGGCCTTTGGAGGAGGTAAGGATGCCAGTATTGGCACCATTTGAATCCTGCAACCCAGAAAAACATGATCCTGAGAAGGAGTAGAGGAAGACTTTTTGAAGTTTATCGTGAACCCCAGGCTCTGAAGAAGAGAAATGGTAAAACAAAGATTTTGCAAAAGGACCTCTGCAGATGATGCCTGAATCAGCAGGTTGTTCAAATAAGGAAAGATTTGGATCCCTTGAAGAATGCAAAAAGCAATAACAGAAGTGAGGCATTTGATGAATACCCTTTGGGCAGTAGAAAGGCCAAAGGGCAAAGCATAGAACTGAAAATGCCAGGCAGCAACAGAAAAATGCAAAAATCTCCTGAAAAGAGGATGGATCGGAAAATGGACATAAGCATCCTTGAGATCCAGAGACACCAGAAAGGCCTGAGGGAGCAAGAGAGGAAAAAGGGACTGAAGGAACAACATCTGAAAAGAAGGCACCTTCAGAAAGGTGTTCAGATGGGAGAGGTCTAGAATAAGTCTCCAAGTACCTTCTTTTCTGGGCACTAGAAACATTCTTGAATAAAACCCTTTCCCCTTTGGGACACAGATACCTCTTGAATTGTACCCTGCGACAAGAGGTCTCGAAGAACCTCTGGTAAAAAAGGAAGTTGCTCCTGTGGAGGCTGAGGAATGCCCATAAAAGGAGGGTGGGAAATCCAGACCCGAAGTACCCTTGCTGAATGATTGACAGAACCCAATAATCTTAGGTGATTCAGAGTGAAACAGGAAGAGAAAGTGAAAGGTGAAGAGAAAGAGAAATGTGGCTGCGAACAGGTGGATAATCAGACAACACTTGGTTTGTCAGGGAAGGAAGGCTTTAAAATCCCTGCAGTCTGAGTGGCCTTAGCAGGAGGAGTCTGTTTACCACCCTTTTTACCTTTAGAAGGAGGGCGAGACTGCCTGCGAACAAAGGCTGGCTTAGAAGGGTAGTTCTGCTGAAATTTAGGCAAAGGAGAAACAAAGACATGTTTAAGCTTCTGTAAAGCCTTCCTTTTGTCCTGAAGAGACTTAAATAAACCAGCAGCTGCTTCCCCAAACAAAAGTTAATTATCCAGAGGAGCATCCTTCAACTTAGCCTTAATATCATTGGATAAAGGTTGAAGCCTAAGCCAAGAATACCTCCTCAGATCAGAACCAAAAGCAGCAGCCCAAGAAGAGGCATCTGCTGCATCATAACTACATTTGATAGAATGAACTACCTGAGGGGAAGTCCAAAGCAAGGAAAGAGAAGATTTATTCCCAGTGTCTGGAAGATCAGAAAGAAGCTGACAAGCCTGAGAAAGAAGAGCCAACACATACCTAGAGATATAGGTCTGATAATTAATAGCCCTAAAAGCTAGGGTAACCAAAGTATAAACCTTCTTACCCAGCCTATCCATAGTTCTACTGTCCTTGTCAGAAGGCAATAACTTGGATGAAGGAAGCAATTGAGATGGCTTATCAGAGGCTACATATACCACAGAGGGGTCAGAAGCAGGACATTTAAACAAAAAGGAACAATCCTCAGGCATCCTATAAAACCTATCAAACTTCTTGAGAGCAGGGGGCAGAAAATCTGAAGCTTTAGAGGCATTGGAAAGAGCATCCAGTAAAGCAGCCAAGACAGGAGGAATGGTTGCAGGTTTAGGAGATTCTATCTGCAGTAACTCATAGTAACTCCTATGGATATCCGAAACCTGGGCAAACTCCCACTTAAAAAAATTCCATCATCCTAGAGATTGTGTTCCCAAAGGAAATTTCCTCAGAAGGATTATCTAGAGTATGAGAGTCCTCCTCCTCAGACCCGCAGTCTAAAGGAGAAGGAATCTGGGTAGAATAAACAACAGATTTGTCATCAAAAACCAACTCTTCCTTAGAAGAATTCAATTCTTTGGGCCTTTTAGGGGTAGAACAGGACCAAGGAGGAGCAGGAACTGAAACCCCTTGAGGAGGCCTTAATGACAGTGAAGCATTAAATAACCCCTGAGTAAAGGACTGACACTCACTTTGTGGATACCTAGGAGCAGAAGAAACATGATTAGTTTTCTGTTTCTTTTTTTAAGGAGACATCCATCCTAGAAACCTGAGAAGGCCCAGACTCAGGATGGCATTCCACAACTATAGTAGGAACTTCTTCCCTAAAGAGAAACTGTGGAACCCCTCTAGACCCCTTGGAAACAATCGACCATGGTTCCCCCTGAATATCTGAAATGAACATCTACAAAGCCTTATTGGATGTGCTGCCCACCAGATCCTCAGTGGCCTCCAACCCAGATGCAGTAGAGGAATCTGACAATACAACCAGGTGAGTCTCCGGGTTTTTAATAACCTCGGGAGAAGCTCCCGGCAGAGGCTGGACAGTGGAAGATTCCGGTCTTACCTTATGCACCTTCTTCTTCCCTGATGGTTGACCCACAGGGCAGGACGTTCCATCCATAGTATCTTTAGCAAGAAGCTTAAAATGCTGGTTCTCAAGATACAATGAAAGGAAAGAAACCCTACTACAAAGAATTTTAGGGACAAACACCTGTCAAATTGAACATGATGCATGGTTGTGAGCAGCAACTAGGCAAAAAATACACTTATGGTGGTGGTCTTTATGGGGAATCAGTCTCCCACACTGGCATTTACCCTTCCTGGATGACATTAACTCCCCCAAACAGCACAAAACAGTTAGAAAAAGAACAAAAAACACAACTGGGTACTTATCTGCAATGGTGAATACTTCAGCAAACAGGAGTAATCACTGGAATGCCAACAAACAGAAAAACAGCAAAAAACAGATGGAAGTAACTGACAGTTAAAAACAGTGTTCGGACTGGCGGCAAAGAAGTTTTGAGGATAGTACGTCTAAACATCACTTTTATGCCCAAGGAGTGTGTAGGTGATGTTCAGTGTACCTTAAAGCAATGGAAAACTTTGGTAAACTGTCCGGACAGTGGGCTTCATGGCAGGGAATCCCATTTGTAATGAATACTGCAGCCGTGAATGTAAGGACATCAACTGTTTCTTGCGGGGGTGCAGTTTGTGTGGAGTCTGTATGCCCTCACTGTGTGCATGCAAGGGTGTAGCCAGGCATACTCTTTGTACTCTACTGATTATATTTTTTCTAAGCATCACAATACTATGGCTTTTTTTTCTGGTCAGATGTCTACAACTGTCCTAATGAATGCTTCCAAAAGACGCAATACTGCTAATCTAAAAACAATATATTTTATAGTGTTAGGGGGAACAGCCGAAAATGTTACTTATATTTATTTAAGTGCCTGGGGGCAGCATTTTGAGAGATGTGTCCATTTTTAAGTAATAGGTGTCCACAGGGGTAGCACTAAGAATTTAGGAGTACAAATTGATATTTTCTTGCTACACCCCTGTGTGCATGTGGGGTTTTGATGAATGCTCCGGTTTACTCCTATATTGCAAAAATGACTGCTGACACTGCATGAGTGTGTAGACTGGCGTAAAATCCAAGACTAGTTTCGTTGCATTGACGCGTGCACGCACACACACTACCTCTCAACTGTCTAGATTTTCGCAGAATGCCCAGATTTTTTGCCACATATTTTTGGTCTGTTCTTCATAAAATTTGTGTTTTTTCTGGACTTTTGTGGCAAATCAGTGAGAACTGACTTCATTAAATAATGACAGGCATTTGATTTACAGACTTCATGCCCTTCATAAAATGCATGATAACACAGGGCCTTTAACTCTAGCAACTTCCTAAGTTTATAAGTGCAATATTTAAAATTTGCCCCTGTTTGGGGCTTTGCCCCCCCCGTTATTTTTGATTTTGCCCAGATTTTTGTGCTAAGAGGTTGAAATCTATGATAGCACGCGCGCGCGCACACACGCACGCACGCACACGTTAGTCAGTGCTTACTATATGTCCCCAGTATAATGCACTTAATCTATTCTTGCCTGGTTACTTACTTATTCTGATGAAAAAAACGTGAAATAAATACAATGTGCGCGGAAAAAAATAACCCAACCCGTCGTAGATTTTTTTTCAGTATATCTTATTATTTGTTAGCACTATTGTACACGTACTGAACGGCAGTAAAAAGGAGCAGCATTCGCTTAGTGAAAATTGATGTTGCAGGAGACCCCTGAAACTGATGTTTTCATGAAGGACCCCCAAATAGCGCAAGTATTAAAATCATCACTTAACTGCACAACACCGTTATATGCTATAGCTTAACGATTTAAGCATTTAGCAAGCATCTTCTAATGATGTAGATTTTCTCAGTTACGGCTGCACGTCCTGGACCTACGTAAATAGATGGAGAGACTGCCCGGCAGTGCAAGACTTAAAATACCCGAAAATTATAGTGTATCTACAGTAAGTACAGCAATTGTTGCCATTATTTCAGAAAAAATCAAATTCCAAATGTTCTCAGCATTTCGCTCTTATTATGTAAGAACAGTTAAATGGAATGTGGCATTCATGTGACACGTAGCTACATGCACTCATCACATCCTTGATCTTGCTTCATATTTTTATCCCTGGTATTATTCTTATTTTCTTGTAAATAACTAAGGATTGCAGTCAGTCAATAACGTCAGACATAAAGAGTTTAATGCTCTTTATTGTTCACATAATGTGCAAAATCCTTGGTTCTGTTAACTACTTGTTTAAGTGAGTTAGGGTAATGCAAACGTCTGTCACTGATTTGTTTATTTTTTTTTTTCTCCATTACCTTTGTCTTCTGTCCCTGATTCTTGAACAAAGAAGTTGAGAACTTTTTGGCGCTCATTGCAGGTGGTTTAATTATACCAATGATGTCATTTTCTATCACTTGATACCTGTTCCAAAACAGAATCCAACTACAAAACTCAGAAATGGCAAACCTAATTTGCAATAAATGAGCGTGAGAAAATATAAATAAATCATATGTTGATTACTTTCACCTCTAATATAAACATGGAGCGGAAAAAAACGGCAGCCCATCTCCCTCCTCTGCCAAAAAAAAAGAAAGTTTCTAGGATGTGATCAGTACTGCTTCTCCATTGGCCCACCTTAAAGAAGAAAGTGAAGTAAACTTATTTCTGGTGTGGTTAAATTGCTGTTTTACCTCGAAAATTAAAAATATCAGGTTGTACGCAATGATGTCATTGATGTCAGTGTAACAACACTGACCACAAAACAATGGAAACCAACTGTCCAGCCTGCGTGATGCCCCTCCCTTTCCCGGAAGAGGGCGGTCTTCTCTACTCCTTAGAAAAGTGGGGTCTCTTGTATGCACTAGCCCATTTAATGGGGCAGCCTAAATCACTTTTGATTACTAATGTCCAAGTGCTTTGTCATTGCCAAGCTCCTCATTTCCATCCCAGCAATTCTAATTGATTTAAATGGTCTGTTTCGCCTTACTGCACGCATGATTACTCGTAAGTGGTCTTAAGGACTTTTTTAATTGCTAAAGAGTTTTTCCTTGGTATAGGAAGATCTCTGTGCCCACAGCAGAACAAATTATTTATTGCACTGCAGTCCTAAAGAACGCAAACATTGTTTTTCTACCCTCTGCGTGTTTTGTTGCAGCAGCTTTTCTCCTGTGTTTTGGGGGGCTTCAGTCTTAATTTATGCAAAATTAATTGATATATCTTTTATAATTGATGTGCTGTAAAATTAATGAGTAATTTATGTAATTAGTCAATTAAGGATAATTCCAGCATATGCTCAATATGCCCAGAAGGTGTACTTTACAAGTAGTTATTTGTCCAGGAGTTTGATGCTGAGAAAACTACCTAATTAATTTTTTATGCATATCAGCTTAGTATCTATTTAACAGCTCCCTTTGTGCAAGCAGATTTAATATTTATCTTTCTAACATGTCTGAGAGGATGCACAATGGATTAGCCTCATGTTGCCTTTAAGAAAGCCCTTTCAATTCGAATCGTCTCCATTGTGCTGTGGTGACTAGTCCTTTTAGTGTTACCACGGTTTCTGCTCTAAACGTGGCAGTGACTGATTTTATAAATAGTCATTATTAGAAAATATTTATGTGTAATGTAAAGATCATGTGGACTCTCTTTAATATTCTTTGTCTCGCCACTGATGACCCTTAAAGTGAGTCTTAGAGGACTTTAGGGCTTCAGAGGCATAATGAGCTAGATCTGTTGGCTAATTAATTGACACTGTTTGAATATTCATATCTAATATAGCCAGTATGCTCTTAATTACATTGTTGGACTTTCCTCCAAGGAGCCTAAATCACCAAAGACTTAATTAATGTAATGTATTCCAGAAATGGCTGGCTGGAAAAGAAGACAGTTGCTGTCAGGAGTTGCACCGTGACACCTGGCTGCTGATGAACACGGCCTCCGTGTGTTACTTTGGGTAAGGGGCGCTGCTGAAAGTTGCATTCAGTGCAGTCACTCACATTTAAGGATGCAATCAGGAGGAACAGCTAAACAGAATAGTGTTACCCAAGCAGAATCGTTTCCAAAGTAGTGTTGGGGGAGGGTGGGTATATCTCAGAAGTGTTACGTTTGTGCTGTATAAGCCACTAAATCATATGTAATTAAATGTATTCCGATATTCAAAATTACACATTCACAAGTGACATTGTGAAAATGGTGTGAACACTGGTTCTGTAAGGTCAGGCTGCACACGTAAACCACAGTAACCACAGACTGGTGTTTGCGAGATACTATTAAGAAGTTAAGATTGAGCTGTAGAGAAAAATATCAGTTTAGTTATTTTTTTCGCAGTCTCATAAAAAGGTCTTCCGCAAAGTCAAAAGGTTCACCTCCCCTCCTTATTTATTATGGTTACTGTGATGGTCATTAACTGTACTACTTGTTAATGCATTAATCTGTAAATGTTACATGTGTGGCTGTTCCGGAAAGAAAAGTGAGAACAAACCACAAACGAGTGGAGAATGCAAGTCCAGGGTGAGACCGGTGGTTCAGCCCTATAATGGAGGTTATGAACGGGTTAATGATGCGTGCTGGTTTATTACCATTTGTTAATTTTAACTCCCTAAGCACTTGCAAAAATCCCATCAGAGTCATCCTCGAAGCACATTATAGGCTAACCTCTATAACAATTCCACAAAATGTGTTTGACAACGAACTTTTCGCTAGTTTTGTATTAAATAAACAAACTGACATCCTAGTTTTGCAAATGAATAAACAGAATAAACGAACAAGCAATAAATAAATGCACACCAACTTCAGAGTATCTATCAACTGTTCAAAAAGTCTATTTATCATCGGGCGAGTAATATCGTGGTATCTTAAAAACACGGATGACCAGACTCCACACTTAACTTTTTAAACAAATAGATTTGGACAGGTAGGCAGTTTAGAACAGGGGTTAATTGGTTTCTGATAGTGGAATCCGAGGTTTGAATCTTATCCCCCACAGAAAACCTAACCAAGGCATATTACTTCTTAGTGTTTCTCCCCTGGAAAATAACCGCTTTCTCATGCGTACGCTCCTAAGAAGCAAAGAAATTGTTACTGTAAGATAAGCGTTTTGAGGTTCCAGTCCAGCTACCGCCGAGTACTTAAATCGTGAACGCGATTACAACTAACAGTGTATAATGAAAAATGCAGATAATTCAGATGTTTATGTGAGTAGTATTTTGTTAACGGGATGTCGGTAGTTTGAAAAATAGCATGCATTCGTAACATCAGTAGCACAGCAGGTTGTCCACACGCCTTTGACATTGGCAAGTATTTTGGATTTACATTGCAATACTGACACTGTCTGCAGTACAGCATTTGCAGGTTTTCTACACTGCTGAGGTGCTGTCATCTGAATAAGAGTTCCTATCTACCTGAGCTGGTGGTAGGTTGACTTGGTGAATGATTCCTACGGCACTTACTCAAAACAAAAGGCGGTGCCCCATACCTCCTGGCGTCTCCACTGAGAAAAGGTCATTGGCCCTGTCAGACTAACCTATTAAACAATAAATATATACAATCTTACCATTTTCATATCGTGATTATTAAGACAGGTTATTCTATTTCCGTCCCATAAAGGCACACAAGTGATCTTGCTCCTTACGGAAGATCGATCCATCAATTTATCAGTTTGTGTACACGCGTGTGTCTGATACCTCTTAACTGTCCAGATTTCCGCAGAAAGTCCAGATTTTTGCCCTATAGTTTTAGTCTGTTCCTCATAAAATCTGTTGTTTTCTGGCACATCACTGAGGGTTGAAGTCACTAAGTAACTACATACATTTGAGTTTCAGACTTCGTATATTTTACAAAATGCATGCCAGCACATCTTTTTATTCCAGCAACGTTTTAAGTTTATAAAGGCAATATCTAAAATCTATTCCTATTTCTGTGCTTTTGTCCCTCCGATTTTGTGTGCTAAGAGGTTGAGAGGTATGATAAATAGACAGATGGAAAGACATATAAGTCGATAGGCAGAGATGTAGGTATGTATCTTGGTTACTTGCCAGCATTGTGCAAACTAAGATCTGAATGTCTTACCTATAAAAAATAAAAGCGACAAGGTACCTGTGAGCTAATGTTATCGACATAATGTTGATGGTATTATGTTTTTACAAGTGAGATGTCTTGTCACTATTAGCTACAGAATTTGAAAACGTGTACTAATCACGGTGATGTTTTTAGAACTTAGTGAACAGCTTCTAGCATACAGTACAAAATTAACAAAGTTTAGAAATGATCCACAATACCTGAAAAGAACGGATACTTTTTTTTTCTGAGCAGCTCTTAGAAACCTTATGGCTTAACGAGGTCAAAAGATACTCTCTAGGGGTTGTAGACGGATGGGTAGATGGGTGGATGGATGGATGAATGGATGGATAACCGGCTAAATTTGGGTTTACAGCTGCGGATAACGCAGACTGGCTTACAACAGGGGTGTAACCAGAAATTTATATTTGTACTCATACCTCACCCACCCATCACTTATAAAACGGACTCAGTCCTCAAAATGTTACCCCTATTTGCCCCACACTTAAGAAAGAAGCACGCAACTTTTAACTGCCGCCACTTATAACCTTAAATGTATTTTCAGAGGAGCATTCGTATAACTTCATACAATGCATACTAGTTTAGGCAGTTCTAGACATTTCGGGCTGTTTAAGCAATAAAGTTTATGACAGATGTTAGAAAAAATGCACTCATTTGAGTACAATGAGAATGCCTGACTACACCAATGCTTTTACATATAGGTTTACCTATTTGAAAAAAAAAACAGCCTATTGCTGCATGAGGTAACAATCGAAATTATATACAATTTCTCCAGTGGGATAGGATAGCACTTGAAGAGATTTTTTTTTTCTAAACGTAAAGTTGGTGAAGGAGCAAAACGAGGATGAGAATATAAAACTGAAGCTTTTACCCGCACTCCTAACTGTGATCCGTCAATTCTGCTAAACAGTAAAAGACAGCATGGAGATGTGAATGCAGGAGGGTTCTTTGCTTTTATAAACTTCACCATTACAGAAATGCTGATTACAACTCAGACTGCTTTTCTCTCTTAAGGTACCCAGACTCTGAAGAGTTAGGGGAGAATAGTCATTAAAAGCGGAACTGTCTCCAAAGCCCACATTTAAAATGAGTACTCCTATAACAAACAGTGTGTTAACACTTGTTTTGAAGTACCGGACCGTTATTTTATCTTAATTTTCGCCAGTTATATACATTATCAGCCTGGAAGGAGCTCGGTCAAGGTCTTTTGGCACAAGTTAATGGGATGCATTCTCTAATATTTAATCGAAATATATCCACGACTTTAGCAACTAAAATATATGATACCATTCAGCAGGCACTGCTAGTAATAAGTGTGCTTTCCCTTTTATTAAAAATAAATGCAAATATCTCAATATTTTTCAGTGGTTTCATATATGTTAATACACTAAAGCTGTCCTAGCCCATCGTAGTGCCAGTGATGTAATAACTTATCAGTTCTGCTTAGGATGTGTTTATTACCTAGCAATGCTACTTTACATTTTCCCCTTATCTGCCTCGTGGTCTATGTATTTTGACCCCTAGCAGTGTTCCATAGCATGAATAGAGCCAACAGATCTGCAGGTGAGGAATATAAGGAATGACTATTGAAGGCGGATACATTTTAAATTGTACAATATATTCAACATAACCTTGATATGGATGAGCCAAGGACCCGAACTAGTTAGCTTTTACTGTAAAAAATGAAAGTGAGACAGAAATTTGGTCACTGCCGGAATGATAGTTATTAGAGACAGCAGAGAGGCATTCATAAGTTATAAGTTGCAGAGACAGCGCTCACCTGTACGCCCAGGACTGAAATGATAAAAGTTATTAGACTCCTGTTCTGGAGTCACATCTCTCACTGTTAGCTTTCCATTTTGTCATATGTGCGGTGGAAGGTAACAATACCCCCCCCCCCCCCCCCAACTGCAAAATGTAATAACGCTTCCCGAGGAAGATTTTTTAACCTGATCCTATCTGGATTTTCAACCGAATATCACGTGACTCAACCTCATGAATATAGGTAGATAAAAACTCTTTCCCCCGCTTGAAAGGAGATTATGTGTTGTGATCATGAAAGCAGCTGCCATAAATATTGTGTAATCATAGTTCTCAACCTTTCATCTCCAAAATGTGAAACATTTACTAACAGATTACTAACAACTTCAGCTAGGAAGCGCACAAACTGGTTAAAGTACATTACTTTATAAACCGTTCTTGACAAATCAATATGATTCAGTACTATTTGTCATGGCCATTCGTTAAAAATATATTTACTCTGAATGTTGACAGACACTTTCAAAGTGGGACACCAATAAGTATGTTTTTTAACACTCAAAATGTGGAACGTTTCTCATAATGTCCACTTGAGGAGCACGTAGCTTTGTCATTGTCTTTTCATGTATTAGTGCAAAAAAGTTCAAATCCAATTGGTATACTGGGATTGCTTCAGTACTCCATTCTCAACTGCATTTAAACATGTCACATCCCAGAAAATTTAGCCTGACAGTAAGCAGCAACTTATCTAAATACGTGTAGCGTTAACATCCCTCAGCGGTGCAGTGAATATTTGATTTCTCCTTTCTCAGTGATGGGTTTAATATAAAAGTTATGCTTTGATAGACATATTGGCCTAAGTCGGCTGTCACCGCATCTGATTGTCAATCATCTTGAAATAAACGGAGAACACACGTCAAAACACATTATTTTTACAGACAGGAATACTTGGAAGACAGCGTTTCTCGGGTGATTTCATAAATTTCACTATTAAGTCTCTGCTAAGTCTCTCTATGACACCTACAGCAGTTCCTGTTTGAAAATGTTTCAAACAGACAGTGACTTCAGAGTAATAGCATAAAAGGTGATATAAAACAAAGCAACTTCAATAACCCAGATAGTGGTTGCTCTATAAAAGCATGCAAATAGCTTCATCTTAGTTTATGGGTGTGTTTAAAAGACGTTTGCAAAAAAAAGATGAAGGGGTCGTACAGGGAGGGATACCATCATTTAATATTTAAAATGTACAAACATTGCGCCAGATAAACAGAAGAAACATTGTACGTTTTACAACTGTTGCCCCTGAATCCCTAAAAAAATATCTTTCTTAATTACATTTCCCTATCTCCAGACGTATCTTGAAGAGTTCTGTGCTGGCTACATTCCTTAACATTAGTTTTACAGACCGTGGGCTTTATTTTAAGAATGTCTCCTGAAAAAAATGTACTTCAGTGAGTACGAG